>NC_141033.1:16988981-17140833 GCF_052040795.2 Danio rerio
CAGCAAAGGTCAAAATAAGCAGTAATGCAAACTCAGTCAGAGACATAGATTTTCACTTGCAACTTGCTTTAACATGTTTAACAGTGCATGAATTGTTGTCTAAAACAAAAAGAAAATGCTTTTTAGTGGCTGGAAATGGTTTTATCACATTCTGAATTGAACGTTGAAAATGAGCTTTTCAGAGCCAGCAGAGGTCAAAATAAGCAGTGATGCAAACTCAGTCATAGACATAGATTTTCACTTGCAACTTGCTTTAACATGTTTAACAGTGCATGAAATGTTGTCTAAAACAAAAAGAAAATGCTTTTTAGTGGCTGGATCTGGTTTTTATCACATTCTGAATTGAACGTTGAAAATGAGCTTTTCAGAGCCAGCAGAGGTCAAAATAAGCAGTAATGCAAACTCAGTCATAGACATAGATTTTCACTTGCAACTTGCTTTAACATGTTTAACAGTGCATGAAATGTTGTCTAAAACAAAAAGAATGATGCATTTTAGTGGCTGGATCTGGTTTTATCACTTTCTGAATTCAACGTTGAAAATGAGCTTTTCAGAGCCAGCAGAGGTCAAAATAAGCAGTAATGCAAACTCAGTCGTAGACATAGATTTTCACTTGCAACTTGCTTTAACATGTTTAACAGTGCATGAAATGTTGTCTAAAACAAAAAGAAAATTCTTTTTAGTGGCTGGAACTGGTTTTATCACATTCTGAATTGAACGTTGAAAATGAGCTTTTCAGAGCCAGCAGAGGTCAAAATAAGCAGTGATGCAAACTCAGTCATAGACATAGATTTTCACTTGCAATTTTCTTAAACATATTTAACAGTGCATGAAATGTTGTCTAAAACAAAAAGAAAATGCTTTTTAGTGGCTGGAACTGGTTTTATCACATTCTGAATTGAACGTTGAAAATGAGCTTTTCAGAGCCAGCAGAGGTCAAAATAAGCAGTAATGCAAACTCAGTCAGAGACATAGATTTTCACTTGCAACTTGCTTTAACATGTTTAACAGTGCATGAAATGTTGTCTAAAACAAAAAGATAATGCTTTTTAGTGGCTGGAACTGGTTTTATCACATTCTGAATTGAACGTTGAAAATGAGCTTTTCAGAGCCAGCAGAGGTCAAAATAAGCAGTAATGCAAACTCAGTCATAGACATAGATTTTAACTTGCAACTTGCTTTAACATGTTTAACAGTGCATGAAATGTTATCTAAAACAAAAAGAATAATGCTTTTAGTGGCTGGATCTGGTTTTATCACTTTCTGAATTCAACGTTGAAAATGAGCTGTTCTCAGCCAGCAGAGGTCAAAATAAGCAGTAATGCAAACTCAGTCAGAGACATAGATTTTCACTTGCAACTTGCTTTAACATGTTTAACAGTGCATGAATTGTTGTCTAAAACAAAAAGAAAATGCTTTTTAGTGGCTGGAAATGGTTTTATCACATTCTGAATTGAACGTTGAAAATGAGCTTTTCAGAGCCAGCAGAGGTCAAAATAAGCAGTGATGCAAACTCAGTCATAGACATAGATTTTCACTTGCAACTTTCTTAAACATATTTAACAGTGCATGAAATGTTGTCTAAAACAAAAAGATAATGCTTTTTAGTGGCTGGAACTGGTTTTATCACATTCTGAATTGAACGTTGAAAATGAGCTTTTCAGAGCCAGCAGAGGTCAAAATAAGCAGTAATGCAAACTCAGTCATAGACATAGATTTTCACTTGCAACTTGCTTTAACATGTTTAACAGTGCATGAAATGTTATCTAAAACAAAAAGAAAATGCTTTTTAGTGGCTGGATCTGGTTTTTATCACATTCTGAATTGAACGTTGAAAATGAGCTTTTCAGAGCCAGCAGAGGTCAAAATAAGCAGTAATGCAAACTCAGTCATAGACATAGATTTTCACTTGCAACTTGCTTTAACATGTTTACTAGTGCATGAAATGTTGTCTAAAACAAAAAGAATGATGCATTTTAGTGGCTGGATCTGGTTTTATCACTTTCTGAATTCAACGTTGAAAATGAGCTTTTCAGAGCCAGCAGAGGTCAAAATAAGCAGTAATGCAAACTCAGTCGTAGACATAGATTTTCACTTGCAACTTGCTTTAACATGTTTAACAGTGCATGAAATGTTGTCTAAAACAAAAAGAAAATTCTTTTTAGTGGCTGGAACTGGTTTTATCACATTCTGAATTGAACGTTGAAAATGAGCTTTTCAGAGCCAGCAGAGGTCAAAATAAGCAGTGATGCAAACTCAGTCATAGACATAGATTTTCACTTGCAATTTTCTTAAACATATTTAACAGTGCATGAAATGTTGTCTAAAACAAAAAGAAAATGCTTTTTAGTGGCTGGAACTGGTTTTATCACATTCTGAATTGAACGTTGAAAATGAGCTTTTCAGAGCCAGCAGAGGTCAAAATAAGCAGTAATGCAAACTCAGTCAGAGACATAGATTTTCACTTGCAACTTGCTTTAACATGTTTAACAGTGCATGAAATGTTGTCTAAAACAAAAAGATAATGCTTTTTAGTGGCTGGAACTGGTTTTATCACATTCTGAA
The DNA here is from genome assembly GCF_052040795.2 of Danio rerio. Taxonomy (NCBI): domain Eukaryota; kingdom Metazoa; phylum Chordata; class Actinopteri; order Cypriniformes; family Danionidae; genus Danio; species Danio rerio. The sequence goes on from NC_141033.1 coordinate 16,991,547, forward strand.
TTGAACGTTGAAAATGAGCTTTTCGGAGCCAGCAGAGGTCAAAATAAGCAGTAATGCAAACTCAGTCATAGACATAGATTTTAACTTGCAACTTGCTTTAACATGTTTAACAGTGCATAAAATGTTATCTAAAACAAAAAGAATAACGCATTTTAGTGGCTGGATCTGGTTTTATCACTTTCTGAATTCAACGTTGAAAATGAGCTGTTCTCAGCCAGCAGAGGTCAAAATAAGCAGTAATGCAAACTCAGTCAGAGACATAGATTTTCACTTGCAACTTGCTTTAACATGTTTAACAGTGCATGAAATGTTGTCTAAAACAAAAAGAAAATGCTTTTTAGTGGCTGGAAATGGTTTTATCACATTCTGAATTGAACGTTGAAAATGAGCTTTTCAGAGCCAACAGAGGTCAAAATAAGCAGTGATGCAAACTCAGTCATAGACATAGATTTTCACTTGCAACTTTCTTAAACATATTTAACAGTGCATGAAATGTTGTCTAAAACAAAAAGAAAATGCTTTTTAGTGGCTGGAACTGGTTTTATCACATTCTGAATTGAACGTTGAAAATGAGCTTTTCAGACCCAGCAGAGGTCAAAATAAGCAGTAATGCAAACTCAGTCAGAGACATAGATTTTCACTTGCAACTTGCTTTAACATGTTTAACAGTGCATGAAATGTTGTCTAAAACAAAAAGATAATGCTTTTTAGTGGCTGGAACTGGTTTTATCACATTCTGAATTGAACGTTGAAAATGAGCTTTTCAGAGCCAGCAGAGGTCAAAATAAGCAGTAATGCAAACTCAGTCATAGACATAGATTTTAACTTGCAACTTGCTTTAACATGTTTAACAGTGCATGAAATGTTATCTAAAACAAAAAGAATAATGCATTTTAGTGGCTGGATCTGGTTTTATCACTTTCTGAATTCAACGTTGAAAATGAGCTGTTCTCAGCCAGCAGAGGTCAAAATAAGCAGTAATGCAAACTCAGTCAGAGACATAGATTTTCACTTGCAACTTGCTTTAATATGTTTAACAGTGCATGAATTGTTGTCTAAAACAAAAAGAAAATGCTTTTTAGTGGCTGGAAATTGTTTTATCACATTCTGAATTGAACGTTGAAAATGAGCTTTTCAGAGCCAGCAGAGGTCAAAATAAGCAGTGATGCAAACTCAGTCATAGACATAGATTTTCACTTGCAACTTTCTTAAACATATTTAACAGTGCATGAAATGTTGTCTAAAACAAAAAGAAAATGCTTTTTAGTGGCTGGAACTGGTTTTATCACATTCTGAATTGAACGTTGAAAATGAGCTTTTCAGAGCCAGCAGAGGTCAAAATAAGCAGTAATGCAAACTCAGTCAGAGACATAGATTTTCACTTGCAACTTGCTTTAACATGTTTAACAGTGCATGAAATGTTGTCTAAAACAAAAAGATAATGCTTTTTAGTGGCTGGAACTGGTTTTATCACATTCTGAATTGAACGTTGAAAATGAGCTTTTCAGAGCCAGCAGAGGTCAAAATAAGCAGTAATGCAAACTCAGTCATAGACATAGATTTTCACTTGCAACTTGCTTTAACATGTTTAACAGTGCATGAAATGTTGTCTAAAACAAAAAGAAAATGCTTTTTAGTGGCTGGATCTGGTTTTATCACATTCTGAATTGAACGTTGAAAATGAGCTTTTCAGAGCCAGCAGAGGTCAAAATAAGCACTAATGCAAACTCAGTCATAGACATAGATTGTCACTTGCAAATTGCTTTAACATGTTTAACAGTGCATGAATTGTTGTCTAAAACAAAAAGAAAATGCTTTTTAGTGGCTGGAACTGGTTTTATCACATTCTGAATTGAACGTTGAAAATGAGCTTTTTAGAGCCAGCAGAGGTCAAAATAAGCAGTGATGCAAACTCAGTCATAGACATAGATTTTCACTTGCAACTTTCTTAAACATATTTAACAGTGCATGAAATGTTGTCTAAAACAAAAAGAAAATGCTTTTTAGTGGCTGGAACTGGTTTTATCAGATTCTGAATTGAACGTTGAAAATTAGCTTTTCAGAGCCAGCAGAGGTCAAAATAAGCAGTAATGCAAACTCAGTCAGAGACATAGATTTTCACTTGCAACTTGCTTTAACATGTTTAACAGTGCATGAAATGTTGTCTAAAACAAAAAGATAATGCTTTTTAGTGGCTGGAACTGGTTTTATCACATTCTGAATTGAACGTTGAAAATGAGCTTTTCAGAGCCAGCAGAGGTCAAAATAAGCAGTAATGCAAACTCAGTCATAGACATAGATTTTAACTTGCAACTTGCTTTAACATGTTTAACAGTGCATGAAATGTTATCTAAAACAAAAAGAATAATGCATTTTAGTGGCTGGATCTGGTTTTATCACATTCTGTATTGGACGTTAAAAATGAGCTTTTCAGAGCCAGCAGAGGTCAAAATAAACAGTAATGCAAACTCAGTCAGAGACATAGATTTTCACTTGCAACTTGCTTTAACATGTTTAACAGTGCATGAAATGTTGTCTAAAACAAAAAGAAAATGCTTTTTAGTGGCTGGATCTGGTTTTATCACATTCTGAATTGAACGTTGAAAATGAGCTTTTCAGAGCCAGCAGAGGTCAAAATAAGCAGTAATGCAAACTCAGTCATAGACATAGATTTTCACTTGCAACTTGCTTTAACATGTTTAACAGTGCATGAAATGTTGTCTAAAACAAAAAGAATGATGCATTTTAGTGGCTGGATCTGGTTTTATCACTTTCTGAATTGAACGTTGAAAATGAGCTTTTCAGAGCCAGCAGAGGTCAAAATAAGCAGTAATGCAAACTCAGTCATAGACATAGATTTTAACTTGCAACTTGCTTTAACATGTTTAACAGTGCATGAAATGTTGTCTAAAACAAAAAGAAAATGCTTTTTAGTGGCTGGAACTGGTTTTATCACATTCTGAATTGAACGTTGAAAATTAGCTTTTCAGAGCCAGCAGAGGTCAAAATAAGCAGTAATGCAAACTCAGTCAGAGACATAGATTTTCACTTGCAACTTGCTTTAACATGTTTAACAGTGCATGAAATGTTGTCTAAAACAAAAAGATAATGCTTTTTAGTGGCTGGAACTGGTTTTATCACATTCTGAATTGAACGTTGAAAATGAGCTTTTCAGAGCCAGCAGAGGTCAAAATAAGCAGTAATGCAAACTCAGTCATAGACATAGATTTTAACTTGCAACTTGCTTTAACATGTTTAACAGTGCATGAAATGTTATCTAAAACAAAAAGAATAATGCATTTTAGTGGCTGGATCTGGTTTTATCACATTCTGTATTGGACGTTGAAAATGAGCTTTTCAGAGCCAGCAGAGGTCAAAATAAGCAGTAATGCAAACTCAGTCATAGACATAGATTTTCACTTGCAACTTGCTTTAACATGTTTAACAGTGCATGAAATGTTGTCTAAAACAAAAAGAATGATGCATTTTAGTGGCTGGATCTGGTTTTATCACTTTCTGAATTCAACGTTGAAAATGAGCTGTTCTCAGCCAGCAGAGGTCAAAATAAGCAGTAATGCAAACTCAGTCAAAGACATAGATTTTCACTTGCAACTTGCTTTAACATGTTTAACAGTGCATGAATTGTTGTCTAAAACAAAAAGAAAATGCTTTTTAGTGGCTGGAAATGGTTTTATCACATTCTGAATTGAACGTTGAAAATGAGCTTTTCAGAGCCAGCAGAGGTCAAAATAAGCAGTAATGCAAACTCAGTCAGAGACAAAGATTTTCACTTGCAACTTGCTTTAACATGTTTAACAGTGCATGAAATGTTGTCTAAAACAAAAAGAAAAGGCTTTTTAGTGGCTGGAACTGGTTTTATCACATTCTGAATTGAACGTTGAAAATGAGCTTTTCAGAGCCAGCAGAGGTCAAAATAAGCAGTGATGCAAACTCAGTCATAGACATAGATTTTCACTTGCAACTTTCTTAAACATATTTAACAGTGCATGAAATTTTGTCTAAAACAAAAAGAAAATGCTTTTTAGTGGCTGGAACTGGTTTTATCACATTCTGAATTGAACGTTGAAAATTAGCTTTTCAGAGCCAGCAGAGGTCAAAATAAGCAGTAATGCAAACTCAGTCAGAGACATAGATTTTCACTTGCAACTTGCTTTAACATGTTTAACAGTGCATGAAATGTTGTCTAAAACAAAAAGATAATGCTTTTTAGTGGCTGGAACTGGTTTTATCACATTCTGAATTGAACGTTGAAAATGAGCTTTTCAGAGCCAGCAGAGGTCAAAATAAGCAGTAATGCAAACTCAGTCATAGACATAGATTTTAACTTGCAACTTGCTTTAACATGTTTAACAGTGCATGAAATGTTATCTAAAACAAAAAGAATGATGCATTTTAGTGGCTGGATCTGGTTTTATCACATTCTGTATTGGACGTTGAAAATGAGCTTTTCAGAGCCAGCAGAGGTCAAAATAAGCAGTAATGCAAACTCAGTCATAGACATAGATTTTCACTTGCAACTTGCTTTAACATGTTTAACAGTGCATGAAATGTTGTCTAAAACAAAAAGAATGATGCATTTTAGTGGCTGGATCTGGTTTTATCACTTTCTGAATTCAACGTTGAAAATGAGCTGTTCTCAGCCAGCAGAGGTCAAAATAAGCAGTAATGCAAACTCAGTCAGAGACATAGATTTTCACTTGCAACTTGCTTTAACATGTTTAACAGTGCATGAATTGTTGTCTAAAACAAAAAGAAAATGCTTTTTAGTGGCTGGAAATGGTTTTATCACATTCTGAATTGAACGTTGAAAATGAGCTTTTCAGAGCCAGCAGAGGTCAAAATAAGCAGTGATGCAAACTCAGTCATAGACATAGATTTTCACTTGCAACTTTCTTAAACATATTTAACAGTGCATGAAATGTTGTCTAAAACAAAAAGATAATGCTTTTTAGTGGCTGGAACTGGTTTTATCACATTCTGAATTGAACGTTGAAAATGAGTTTTTCAGAGCCAGCAGAGGTCAAAATAAGCAGTAATGCAAACTCAGTCAGAGACATAGATTTTCACTTGCAACTTGCTTTAACATGTTTAACAGTGCATGAAATGTTGTCTAAAACAAAAAGATAATGCTTTTTAGTGGCTGGAACTGGTTTTATCACATTCTGAATTGAACGTTGAAAATGAGCTTTTCAGAGCCAGCAGAGGTCAAAATAAGCAGTAATGCAAACTCAGTCATAGACATAGATTTTAACTTGCAACTTGCTTTAACATGTTTAACAGTGCATGAAATGTTATCTAAAACAAAAAGAATTATGCATTTTAGTGGCTGGATCTGGTTTTATCACATTCTGTATTGAACGTTGAAAATGAGCTTTTCAGAGCCAGCAGAGGTCAAAATAAGCAGTAATGCAAACTCAGTCATAGACATAGATTTTCACTTGCAACTTGCTTTAACATGTTTAACAGTGCATGAAATGTTGTCTAAAACAAAAAGAAAATGCTTTTTAGTGGCTGGGACTGGTTTTATCACATTCTGAATTGAACGTTGAAAATGAGCTTTTCAGAGCCAGCAGAGGTCAAAATAAGCAGTAATGCAAACTCAGTCATAGACATAGATTTTCACTTGCAATTTTCTTAAACATATTTAACAGTGCATGAAATGTTGTCTAAAACAAAAAGGAAATGCTTTTTAGTGGCTGGAACTGGTTTTATCACATTCTGAATTGAACGTTGAAAATGAGCTTTTCAGAGCCAGCAGAGGTCAAAATAAGCAGTAATGCAAACTCAGTCAGAGACATAGATTTTCACTTGCAACTTGCTTTAACATGTTTAACAGTGCATGAAATGTTGTCTAAAACAAAAAGATAATGCTTTTTAGTGGCTGGAACTGGTTTTATCACATTCTGAATTGAACGTTGAAAATGAGCTTTTCAGAGCCAGCAGAGGTCAAAATAAGCAGTAATGCAAACTCAGTCATAGACATAGATTTTAACTTGCAACTTGCTTTAACATGTTTAACAGTGCATAAAATGTTATCTAAAACAAAAAGAATAACGCATTTTAGTGGCTGGATCTGGTTTTATCACTTTCTGAATTCAACGTTGAAAATGAGCTGTTCTCAGCCAGCAGAGGTCAAAATAAGCAGTAATGCAAACTCAGTCAGAGACATAGATTTTCACTTGCAACTTGCTTTAACATGTTTAACAGTGCATGAAATGTTGTCTAAAACAAAAAGAAAATGCTTTTTAGTGGCTGGAAATGGTTTTATCACATTCTGAATTGAACGTTGAAAATGAGCTTTTCAGAGCCAACAGAGGTCAAAATAAGCAGTGATGCAAACTCAGTCATAGACATAGATTTTCACTTGCAACTTTCTTAAACATATTTAACAGTGCATGAAATGTTGTCTAAAACAAAAAGAAAATGCTTTTTAGTGGCTGGAACTGGTTTTATCACATTCTGAATTGAACGTTGAAAATGAGCTTTTCAGACCCAGCAGAGGTCAAAATAAGCAGTAATGCAAACTCAGTCAGAGACATAGATTTTCACTTGCAACTTGCTTTAACATGTTTACAGTGCATGAAATGTTGTCTAAAACAAAAAGATAATGCTTTTTAGTGGCTGGAACTGGTTTTATCACATTCTGAATTGAACGTTGAAAATGAGCTTTTCAGAGCCAGCAGAGGTCAAAATAAGCAGTAATGCAAACTCAGTCAGAGACATAGATTTTCACTTGCAACTTGCTTTAACATGTTTAACAGTGCATGAAATGTTGTCTAAAACAAAAAGATAATGCTTTTTAGTGGCTGGAACTGGTTTTATCACATTCTGAATTGAACGTTGAAAATGAGCTTTTCAGAGCCAGCAGAGGTCAAAATAAGCAGTAATGCAAACTCAGTCATAGACATAGATTTTCACTTGCAACTTGCTTTAACATGTTTAACAGTGCATGAAATGTTGTCTAAAACAAAAAGAAAATGCTTTTTAGTGGCTGGAACTGGTTTTATCACATTCTGAATTGAACGTTGAAAATGAGCTTTTCAGAGCCAGCAGAGGTCAAAATAAGCAGTAATGCAAACTCAGTCATAGACATAGATTTTAACTTGCAACTTGCTTTAACATGTTTAACAGTGCATGAAATGTTATCTAAAACAAAAAGAATGATGCATTTTAGTGGCTGGATCTGGTTTTATCACATTCTGTATTGGACGTTGAAAATGAGCTTTTCAGAGCCAGCAGAGGTCAAAATAAGCAGTAATGCAAACTCAGTCATAGACATAGATTTTCACTTGCAACTTGCTTTAACATGTTTAACAGTGCATGAAATGTTGTCTAAAACAAAAAGAAAATGCTTTTTAGTGGCTGGGACTGGTTTTATCACATTCTGAATTGAACGTTGAAAATGAGCTTTTCAGAGCCAGCAGAGGTCAAAATAAGCAGTAATGCAAACTCAGTCATAGACATAGATTTTCACTTGCAACTTGCTTTAACATGTTTAACAGTGCATGAAATGTTGTCTAAAACAAAAAGAATGATGCATTTTAGTGGCTGGATCTGGTTTTATCACTTTCTGAATTCAACGTTGAAAATGAGCTTTTCAGAGCCAGCAGAGGTCAAAATAAGCAGTAATGCAAACTCAGTCATAGACATAGATTTTCACTTGCAACTTGCTTTAACATGTTTAACAGTGCATGAAATGTTGTCTAAAACAAAAAGAAAATGCTTTTTAGTGGCTGGAACTGGTTTTATCACATTCTGAATTGAACGTTGAAAATGAGCTTTTCAGAGCCAGCAGAGGTCAAAATAAGCAGTAATGCAAACTCAGTCATAGACATAGATTTTAACTTGCAACTTGCTTTAACATGTTTAACAGTGCATGAAATGTTATCTAAAACAAAAAGAATTATGCATTTTAGTGGCTGGATCTGGTTTTATCACATTCTGTATTGGACGTTGAAAATGAGCTTTTCAGAGCCAGCAGAGGTCAAAATAAGCAGTAATGCAAACTCAGTCATAGACATAGATTTTCACTTGCAACTTGCTTTAACATGTTTAACAGTGCATGAAATGTTGTCTAAAACAAAAAGAAAATGCTTTTTAGTGGCTGGGACTGGTTTTATCACATTCTGAATTGAACGTTGAAAATGAGCTTTTCAGAGCCAGCAGAGGTCAAAATAAGCAGTAATGCAAACTCAGTCATAGACATAGATTTTCACTTGCAACTTGCTTTAACATGTTTAACAGTGCATGAAATGTTGTCTAAAACAAAAAGAATGATGCATTTTAGTGGCTGGATCTGGTTTTATCACTTTCTGAATTCAACGTTGAAAATGAGCTTTTCAGAGCCAGCAGAGGTCAAAATAAGCAGTAATGCAAACTCAGTCGTAGACATAGATTTTCACTTGCAACTTGCTTTAACATGTTTAACAGTGCATGAAATGTTGTCTAAAACAAAAAGAAAATGCTTTTTAGTGGCTGGAACTGGTTTTATCACATTCTGAATTGAACGTTGAAAATGAGCTTTTCAGAGCCAGCAGAGGTCAAAATAAGCAGTAATGCAAACTCAGTCAGAGACAAAGATTTTCACTTGCAACTTGCTTTAACATGTTTAACAGTGCATGAAATGTTGTCTAAAACAAAAAGAAAATGCTTTTTAGTGGCTGGAACTGGTTTTATCACATTCTGAATTGAACGTTGAAAATGAGCTTTTTAGAGCCAGCAGAGGTCAAAATAAGCAGTGATGCAAACTCAGTCATAGACATAGATTTTCACTTGCAACTTTCTTAAACATATTTAACAGTGCATGAAATGTTGTCTAAAACAAAAAGAAAATTCTTTTTAGTGGCTGGAACTGGTTTTATCACATTCTGAATTGAACGTTGAAAATTAGCTTTTCAGAGCCAGCAGAGGTCAAAATAAGCAGTAATGCAAACTCAGTCAGAGACATAGATTTTCACTTGCAACTTGCTTTAACATGTTTAACAGTGCATGAAATGTTGTCTAAAACAAAAAGATAATGCTTTTTAGTGGCTGGAACTGGTTTTATCACATTCTGAATTGAACGTTGAAAATGAGCTTTTCAGAGCCAGCAGAGGTCAAAATAAGCAGTAATGCAAACTCAGTCATAGACATAGATTTTAACTTGCAACTTGCTTTAACATGTTTAACAGTGCATGAAATGTTATCTAAAACAAAAAGAATAATGCATTTTAGTGGCTGGATCTGGTTTTATCACATTCTGTATTGGACGTTGAAAATGAGTTTTTCAGAGCCAGCAGAGGTCAAAATAAGCAGTAATGCAAACTCAGTCAGAGACATAGATTTTCACTTGCAACTTGCTTTAACATGTTTAACAGTGCATAAATTGTTGTCTAAAACAAAAAAGAATGATGCATTTTATGGCTGGATCTGTTTTATCACTTTCTGAATTGGACGTTGAAAATGAGCTTATCTCAGCCAGCAGAGAGGTCAAATCACAGTAATGCAAACTCAGTCAGAGACATAGATTTTCACTTGCAACTTGCTTTAACATGTTTAACAGTGCATGAAATGTTGTCTAAAACAAAAAAGAATGATGCATTTTATGGCTGGATCTTTTTTTATTACTTTCTGAATTGGACGTTGAAAATGAGCTTATCTCAGCCAGCAGAGAGGTCAAATCACAGTAATGCAAACTCAGTCAGAGACATAGATTTTCACTTGCAACTTGCTTTAACATGTTTAACAGTGCATGAAATGTTGTCTAAAACAAAAAGATAATGCTTTTTAGTGGCTGGAACTGGTTTTATCACATTCTGAATTGAACGTTGAAAATGAGCTTTTCAGAGCCAGCAGAGGTCAAAATAAGCAGTAATGCAAACTCAGTCATAGACATAGATTTTCACTTGCAACTTGCTTTAACATGTTTAACAGTGCATGAAATGTTGTCTAAAACAAAAAGAAAATGCTTTTTAGTGGCTGGAACTGGTTTTATCACATTCTGAATTGAACGTTGAAAATGAGCTTTTCAGAGCCAGCAGAGGTCAAAATAAGCAGTAATGCAAACTCAGTCATAGACATAGATTTTAACTTGCAACTTGCTTTAACATGTTTAACAGTGCATGAAATGTTATCTAAAACAAAAAGAATTATGCATTTTAGTGGCTGGATCTGGTTTTATCACATTCTGAATTGAACGTTGAAAATGAGCTTTTCAGAGCCAGCAGAGGTCAAAATAAGCAGTAATGCAAACTCAGTCATAGACATAGATTTTAACTTGCAACTTGCTTTAACATGTTTAACAGTGCATGAAATGTTATCTAAAACAAAAAGAATTATGCATTTTAGTGGCTGGATCTGGTTTTATCACATTCTGTATTGGACGTTGAAAATGAGCTTTTCAGAGCCAGCAGAGGTCAAAATAAGCAGTAATGCAAACTCAGTCATAGACATAGATTTTCACTTGCAACTTGCTTTAACATGTTTAACAGTGCATGAAATGTTGTCTAAAACAAAAAGAAAATGCTTTTTAGTGGCTGGGACTGGTTTTATCACATTCTGAATTGAACGTTGAAAATGAGCTTTTCAGAGCCAGCAGAGGTCAAAATAAGCAGTAATGCAAACTCAGTCAAAGACATAGATTTTCACTTGCAACTTGCTTTAACATGTTTAACAGTGCATGAATTGTTGTCTAAAACAAAAAGAAAATGCTTTTTAGTGGCTGGAAATGGTTTTATCACATTCTGAATTGAACGTTGAAAATGAGCTTTTCAGAGCCAGCAGAGGTCAAAATAAGCAGTGATGCAAACTCAGTCATAGACATAGATTTTCACTTGCAACTTTCTTAAACATATTTAACAGTGCATGAAATGTTGTCTAAAACAAAAAGAAAATGCTTTTTAGTGGCTGGAACTGGTTTTATCACATTCTGAATTGAACGTTGAAAATGAGCTTTTCAGAGCCAGCAGAGGTCAAAATAAGCAGTAATGCAAACTCAGTCAGAGACATAGATTTTCACTTGCAACTTGCTTTAACATGTTTAACAGTGCATGAAATGTTGTCTAAAACAAAAAGATAATGCTTTTTAGTGGCTGGAACTGGTTTTATCACATTCTGAATTGAACGTTGAAAATGAGCTTTTCAGAGCCAGCAGAGGTCAAAATAAGCACTAATGCAAACTTAGTCATAGACATAGATTTTCACTTGCAAATTGCTTTAACATGTTTAACAGTGCATGAATTGTTGTCTAAAACAAAAAGAAAATGCTTTTTAGTGGCTGGAACTGGTTTTATCACATTCTGAATTGAACGTTGAAAATGAGCTTTTTAGAGCCAGCAGAGGTCAAAATAAGCAGTGATGCAAACTCAGTCATAGACATAGATTTTCACTTGCAACTTTCTTAAACATATTTAACAGTGCATGAAATGTTGTCTAAAACAAAAAGAAAATGCTTTTTAGTGGCTGGAACTGGTTTTATCACATTCTGAATTGAACGTTGAAAATTAGCTTTTCAGAGCCAGCAGAGGTCAAAATAAGCAGTAATGCAAACTCAGTCAGAGACATAGATTTTCACTTGCAACTTGCTTTAACATGTTTAACAGTGCATGAAATGTTGTCTAAAACAAAAAGATAATGCTTTTTAGTGGCTGGAACTGGTTTTATCACATTCTGAATTGAACGTTGAAAATGAGCTTTTCAGAGCCAGCAGAGGTCAAAATAAGCAGTAATGCAAACTCAGTCATAGACATAGATTTTAACTTGCAACTTGCTTTAACATGTTTAACAGTGCATGAAATGTTATCTAAAACAAAAAGAATAATGCATTTTAGTGGCTGGATCTGGTTTTATCACATTCTGTATTGGACGTTGAAAATGAGTTTTTCAGAGCCAGCAGAGGTCAAAATAAGCAGTAATGCAAACTCAGTCAGAGACATAGATTTTCACTTGCAACTTGCTTTAACATGTTTAACAGTGCATAAATTGTTGTCTAAAACAAAAAAGAATGATGCATTTTATGGCTGGATCTGTTTTATCACTTTCTGAATTGGACGTTGAAAATGAGCTTATCTCAGCCAGCAGAGAGGTCAAATCACAGTAATGCAAACTCAGTCAGAGACATAGATTTTCACTTGCAACTTGCTTTAACATGTTTAACAGTGCATGAAATGTTGTCTAAAACAAAAAAGAATGATGCATTTTATGGCTGGATCTTTTTTTATTACTTTCTGAATTGGACGTTGAAAATGAGCCTATCTCAGCCAGCAGAGAGGTCAAATCACAGTAATGCAAACTCAGTCAGAGACATAGATTTTCACTTGCAACTTGCTTTAACATGTTTAACAGTGCATGAAATGTTGTCTAAAACAAAAAGATAATGCTTTTTAGTGGCTGGAACTGGTTTTATCACATTCTGAATTGAACGTTGAAAATGAGCTTTTCAGAGCCAGCAGAGGTCAAAATAAGCAGTAATGCAAACTCAGTCAGAGACATAGATTTTCACTTGCAACTTGCTTTAACATGTTTAACAGTGCATGAAATGTTGTCTAAAACAAAAAGATAATGCTTTTTAGTGGCTGGAACTGGTTTTATCACATTCTGAATTGAACGTTGAAAATGAGCTTTTCAGAGCCAGCAGAGGTCAAAATAAGCAGTAATGCAAACTCAGTCATAGACATAGATTTTAACTTGCAACTTGCTTTAACATGTTTAACAGTGCATGAAATGTTATCTAAAACAAAAAGAATTATGCATTTTAGTGGCTGGATCTGGTTTTATCACATTCTGTATTGGACGTTGAAAATGAGCTTTTCAGAGCCAGCAGAGGTCAAAATAAGCAGTAATGCAAACTCAGTCATAGACATAGATTTTCACTTGCAACTTGCTTTAACATGTTTAACAGTGCATGAAATGTTGTCTAAAACAAAAAGAAAATGCTTTTTAGTGGCTGGGACTGGTTTTATCACATTCTGAATTGAACGTTGAAAATGAGCTTTTCAGAGCCAGCAGAGGTCAAAATAAGCAGTAATGCAAACTCAGTCAAAGACATAGATTTTCACTTGCAACTTGCTTTAACATGTTTAACAGTGCATGAATTGTTGTCTAAAACAAAAAGAAAATGCTTTTTAGTGGCTGGAAATGGTTTTATCACATTCTGAATTGAACGTTGAAAATGAGCTTTTCAGAGCCAGCAGAGGTCAAAATAAGCAGTAATGCAAACTCAGTCAGAGACAAAGATTTTCACTTGCAACTTGCTTTAACATGTTTAACAGTGCATGAAATGTTGTCTAAAACAAAAAGAAAATGCTTTTTAGTGGCTGGAACTGGTTTTATCACATTCTGAATTGAACGTTGAAAATGAGCTTTTCAGAGCCAGCAGAGGTCAAAATAAGCAGTGATGCAAACTCAGTCATAGACATAGATTTTCACTTGCAACTTTCTTAAACATATTTAACAGTGCATGAAATGTTGTCTAAAACAAAAAGAAAATGCTTTTTAGTGGCTGGAACTTTTTTTATCACATTCTGAATTGAACCTTGAAAATGAGCTTTTCAGAGCCAGCAGAGGTCAAAATAAGCAGTAATGCAAACTCAGTCAGAGACATAGATTTTCACTTGCAACTTGCTTTAACATGTTTAACAGTGCATGAAATGTTGTCTAAAACAAAAAGATAATGCTTTTTAGTGGCTGGAACTGGTTTTATCACATTCTGAATTGAACGTTGAAAATGAGCTTTTCAGAGCCAGCAGAGGAAAAAATAAGCAGTAATGCAAACTCAGTCATAGACATAGATTTTAACTTGCAACTTGCTTTAACATGTTTAACAGTGCATGAAATGTTATCTAAAACAAAAAGAATAATGCATTTTAGTGGCTGGATCTGGTTTTATCACATTCTGTATTGGACGTTGAAAATGAGCTTTTCAGAGCCAGCAGAGGTCAAAATAAGCAGTAATGCAAACTCAGTCATAGACATAGATTTTCACTTGCAACTTGCTTTAACATGTTTAACAGTGCATGAAATGTTGTCTAAAACAAAAAGAATGATGCATTTTAGTGGCTGGATCTGGTTTTATCACTTTCTGAATTCAACGTTGAAAATGAGCTGTTCTCAGCCAGCAGAGGTCAAAATAAGCAGTAATGCAAACTCAGTCAGAGACATAGATTTTCACTTGCAACTTGCTTTAACATGTTTAACAGTGCATGAATTGTTGTCTAAAACAAAAAGAAAATGCTTTTTAGTGGCTGGAAATGGTTTTATCACATTCTGAATTGAACGTTGAAAATGAGCTTTTCAGAGCCAGCAGAGGTCGAAATAAGCAGTGATGCAAACTCAGTCATAGACATAGATTTTCACTTGCAACTTTCTTAAACATATTTAACAGTGCATGAAATGTTGTCTAAAACAAAAAGATAATGCTTTTTAGTGGCTGGAACTGGTTTTATCACATTCTGAATTGAACGTTGAAAATGAGCTTTTCAGAGCCAGCAGAGGTCAAAATAAGCACTAATGCAAACTCAGTCATAGACATAGATTTTCACTTGCAAATTGCTTTAACATGTTTAACAGTGCATGAATTGTTGTCTAAAACAAAAAGAAAATGCTTTTTAGTGGCTGGAACTGGTTTTATCACATTCTGAATTGAACGTTGAAAATGAGCTTTTTAGAGCCAGCAGAGGTCAAAATAAGCAGTGATGCAAACTCAGTCATAGACATAGATTTTCACTTGCAACTTTCTTAAACATATTTAACAGTGCATGAAATGTTGTCTAAAACAAAAAGAAAATGCTTTTTAGTGGCTGGAACTGGTTTTATCACATTCTGAATTGAACGTTGAAAATTAGCTTTTCAGAGCCAGCAGAGGTCAAAATAAGCAGTAATGCAAACTCAGTCAGAGACATAGATTTTCACTTGCAACTTGCTTTAACATGTTTAACAGTGCATGAAATGTTGTCTAAAACAAAAAGATAATGCTTTTTAGTGGCTGGAACTGGTTTTATCACATTCTGAATTGAACGTTGAAAATGAGCTTTTCAGAGCCAGCAGAGGTCAAAATAAGCAGTAATGCAAACTCAGTCATAGACATAGATTTTAACTTGCAACTTGCTTTAACATGTTTAACAGTGCATGAAATGTTATCTAAAACAAAAAGAATAATGCATTTTAGTGGCTGGATCTGGTTTTATCACATTCTGTATTGGACGTTGAAAATGAGTTTTTCAGAGCCAGCAGAGGTCAAAATAAGCAGTAATGCAAACTCAGTCAGAGACATAGATTTTCACTTGCAACTTGCTTTAACATGTTTAACA
Source organism: Danio rerio (assembly GCF_052040795.2). Taxonomy (NCBI): domain Eukaryota; kingdom Metazoa; phylum Chordata; class Actinopteri; order Cypriniformes; family Danionidae; genus Danio; species Danio rerio. The sequence goes on from NC_141033.1 coordinate 17,006,852, forward strand.
GTGCATAAATTGTTGTCTAAAACAAAAAAGAATGATGCATTTTATAGCTGGATCTGTTTTATCACTTTCTGAATTGGACGTTGAAAATGAGCTTATCTCAGCCAGCAGAGAGGTCAAATCACAGTAATGCAAACTCAGTCAGAGACATAGATTTTCACTTGCAACTTGCTTTAACATGTTTAACAGTGCATGAAATGTTGTCTAAAACAAAAAAGAATGATGCATTTTATGGCTGGATCTTTTTTTATTACTTTCTGAATTGGACGTTGAAAATGAGCTTATCTCAGCCAGCAGAGAGGTCAAATCACAGTAATGCAAACTCAGTCAGAGACATAGATTTTCACTTGCAACTTGCTTTAACATGTTTAACAGTGTATGAAATGTTGTCTAAAACAAAAAGATAATGCTTTTTAGTGGCTGGAACTGGTTTTATCACATTCTGAATTGAACGTTGAAAATGAGCTTTTCAGAGCCAGCAGAGGTCAAAATAAGCAGTAATGCAAACTCAGTCAGAGACATAGATTTTCACTTGCAACTTGCTTTAACATGTTTAACAGTGCATGAAATGTTTTCTAAAACAAAAAGATAATGCTTTTTAGTGGCTGGAACTGGTTTTATCACATTCTGAATTGAACGTTGAAAATGAGCTTTTCAGAGCCAGCAGAGGTCAAAATAAGCAGTAATGCAAACTCAGTCAGAGACATAGATTTTCACTTGCAATTTGCTTTAACATGTTTAACAGTGCATGAAATGTTGTCTAAAACAAAAAGATAATGCTTTTTAGTGGCTGGAACTGGTTTTATCACATTCTGAATTGAACGTTGAAAATGAGCTTTTCAGAGCCAGCAGAGGTCAAAATAAGCAGTAATGCAAACTCAGTCATAGACATAGATTTTCACTTGCAACTTGCTTTAACATGTTTAACAGTGCATGAAAAGTTGTCTAAAACAAAAAGAAAATGCTTTTTAGTGGCTGGAAATGGTTTTATCACATTCTGAATTGAACGTTGAAAATGAGCTTTTCAGAGCCAGCAGAGGTCAAAATAAGCAGTAATGCAAACTCAGTCATAGACATAGATTTTCACTTGCAACTTGCTTTAACATGTTTAACAGTGCATGAAATGTTGTCTAAAACAAAAAGAAAATGCTTTTTAGTGGCTGGAACTGGTTTTATCACATTCTGAATTGAACGTTGAAAATGAGCTTTTCAGAGCCAGCAGAGGTCAAAATAAGCAGTGATGCAAACTCAGTCATAGACATAGATTTTCACTTGCAACTTTCTTAAACATATTTAACAGTGCATGAAATGTTGTCTAAAACAAAAAGAAAATGCTTTTTAGTGGCTGGAACTGGTTTTATCACATTCTGAATTGAACGTTGAAAATGAGCTTTTCAGAGCCAGCAGAGGTCAAAATAAGCAGTAATGCAAACTCAGTCAGAGACATAGATTTTCACTTGCAACTTGCTTTAACATGTTTAACAGTGCATGAAATGTTGTCTAAAACAAAAAGATAATGCTTTTTAGTGGCTGGAACTGGTTTTATCACATTCTGAATTGAACGTTGAAAATGAGCTTTTCAGAGCCAGCAGAGGTCAAAATAAGCAGTAATGCAAACTCAGTCATAGACATAGATTTTAACTTGCAACTTGCTTTATCATGTTTAACAGTGCATGAAATGTTATCTAAAACAAAAAGAATAATGCATTTTAGTGGCTGGATCTGGTTTTATCACATTCTGAATTGAACGTTGAAAATGAGCTTTTCAGAGCCAGCAGAGGTCAAAATAAGCAGTAATGCAAACTCAGTCAGAGACATAGATTTTCACTTGCAACTTGCTTTAACATGTTTAACAGTGCATGAAATGTTGTCTAAAACAAAAAGAAAATGCTTTTTAGTGGCTGGAACTGGTTTTATCACATTCTGAATTGAACGTTGAAAATGAGCTTTTCAGAGCCAGCAGAGGTCAAAATAAGCAGTAATGCAAACTCAGTCATAGACATAGATTTTAACTTGCAACTTGCTTTATCATGTTTAACAGTGCATGAAATGTTATCTAAAACAAAAAGAATAATGCATTTTAGTGGCTGGATCTGGTTTTATCACATTCTGAATTGAACGTTGAAAATGAGCTTTTCAGAGCCAGCAGAGGTCAAAATAAGCAGTAATGCAAACTCAGTCAGAGACATAGATTTTCACTTGCAACTTGCTTTAACATGTTTAACAGTGCATAAAATGTTGTCTAAAACAAAAAGAAAATGCTTTTTAGTGGCTGGATCTGGTTTTTATCACATTCTGAATTGAACGTTGAAAATGAGCTTTTCAGAGCCAGCAGAGGTCAAAATAAGCAGTAATGCAAACTCAGTCATAGACATAGATTTTCACTTGCAACTTGCTTTAACATGTTTAACAGTGCATGAAATGTTGTCTAAAACAAAAAGAATGATGCATTTTAGTGGCTGGATCTGGTTTTATCACTTTCTGAATTCAACGTTGAAAATGAGCTTTTCAGAGCCAGCAGAGGTCAAAATAAGCAGTAATGCAAACTCAGTCGTAGACATAGATTTTCACTTGCAACTTGCTTTAACATGTTTAACAGTGCATGAAATGTTGTCTAAAACAAAAAGAAAATGCTTTTTAGTGGCTGGATCTGGTTTTTATCACATTCTGAATTGAACGTTGAAAATGAGCTTTTCAGAGCCAGCAGAGGTCAAAATAAGCAGTAATGCAAACTCAGTCATAGACATAGATTTTCACTTGCAACTTGCTTTAACATGTTTAACAGTGCATGAAATGTTGTCTAAAACAAAAAGAATGATGCATTTTAGTGGCTGGATCTGGTTTTATCACTTTCTGAATTGAACGTTGAAAATTAGCTTTTCAGAGCCAGCAGAGGTCAAAATAAGCAGTAATGCAAACTCAGTCAGAGACATAGATTTTCACTTGCAACTTGCTTTAACATGTTTAACAGTGCATGAAATGTTTTCTAAAACAAAAAGATAATGCTTTTTAGTGGCTGGAACTGGTTTTATCACATTCTGAATTGAACGTTGAAAATGAGCTTTTCAGAGCCAGCAGAGGTCAAAATAAGCAGTAATGCAAACTCAGTCAGAGACATAGATTTTCACTTGCAATTTGCTTTAACATGTTTAACAGTGCATGAAATGTTGTCTAAAACAAAAAGATAATGCTTTTTAGTGGCTGGAACTGGTTTTATCACATTCTGAATTGAACGTTGAAAATGAGCTTTTCAGAGCCAGCAGAGGTCAAAATAAGCAGTAATGCAAACTCAGTCATAGACATAGATTTTCACTTGCAACTTGCTTTAACATGTTTAACAGTGCATGAAAAGTTGTCTAAAACAAAAAGAAAATGCTTTTTAGTGGCTGGAAATGGTTTTATCACATTCTGAATTGAACGTTGAAAATGAGCTTTTCAGAGCCAGCAGAGGTCAAAATAAGCAGTAATGCAAACTCAGTCATAGACATAGATTTTCACTTGCAACTTTCTTAAACATGTTTAACAGTGCATGAAATGTTGTCTAAAACAAAAAGAAAATGCTTTTTAGTGGCTGGAACTGGTTTTATCACATTCTGAATTGAACGTTGAAAATGAGCTTTTCAGAGCCAGCAGAGGTCAAAATAAGCAGTAATGCAAACTCAGTCAGAGACATAGATTTTCACTTGCAACTTGCTTTAACATGTTTAACAGTGCATGAAATGTTGTCTAAAACAAAAAGATAATGCTTTTTAGTGGCTGGAACTGGTTTTATCACATTCTGAATTGAACGTTGAAAATGAGCTTTTCAGAGCCAGCAGAGGTCAAAATAAGCAGTAATGCAAACTCAGTCATAGACATAGATTTTAACTTGCAACTTGCTTTATCATGTTTAACAGTGCATGAAATGTTATCTAAAACAAAAAGAATAATGCATTTTAGTGGCTGGATCTGGTTTTATCACATTCTGAATTGAACGTTGAAAATGAGCTTTTCAGAGCCAGCAGAGGTCAAAATAAGCAGTAATGCAAACTCAGTCAGAGACATAAATTTTCACTTGCAACTTGCTTTAACATGTTTAACAGTGCATGAAATGTTGTCTAAAACAAAAAGAAAATGCTTTTTAGTGGCTGGAACTGGTTTTATCACATTCTGAATTGAACGTTGAAAATGAGCTTTTCAGAGCCAGCAGAGGTCAAAATAAGCAGTAATGCAAACTCAGTCATAGACATAGATTTTAACTTGCAACTTGCTTTATCATGTTTAACAGTGCATGAAATGTTATCTAAAACAAAAAGAATAATGCATTTTAGTGGCTGGATCTGGTTTTATCACATTCTGAATTGAACGTTGAAAATTAGCTTTTCAGAGCCAGCAGAGGTCAAAATAAGCAGTAATGCAAACTCAGTCAGAGACATAGATTTTCACTTGCAACTTGCTTTAACATGTTTAACAGTGCATAAAATGTTGTCTAAAACAAAAAGAAAATGCTTTTTAGTGGCTGGATCTGGTTTTTATCACATTCTGAATTGAACGTTGAAAATGAGCTTTTCAGAGCCAGCAGAGGTCAAAATAAGCAGTAATGCAAACTCAGTCATAGACATAGATTTTCACTTGCAACTTGCTTTAACATGTTTAACAGTGCATGAAATGTTGTCTAAAACAAAAAGAATGATGCATTTTAGTGGCTGGATCTGGTTTTATCACTTTCTGAATTCAACGTTGAAAATGAGCTTTTCAGAGCCAGCAGAGGTCAAAATAAGCAGTAATGCAAACTCAGTCGTAGACATAGATTTTCACTTGCAACTTGCTTTAACATGTTTAACAGTGCATGAAATGTTGTCTAAAACAAAAAGAAAATGCTTTTTAGTGGCTGGATCTGGTTTTTATCACATTCTGAATTGAACGTTGAAAATGAGCTTTTCAGAGCCAGCAGAGGTCAAAATAAGCAGTAATGCAAACTCAGTCATAGACATAGATTTTCACTTGCAACTTGCTTTAACATGTTTAACAGTGCATGAAATGTTGTCTAAAACAAAAAGAATGATGCATTTTAGTGGCTGGATCTGGTTTTATCACTTTCTGAATTGAACGTTGAAAATTAGCTTTTCAGAGCCAGCAGAGGTCAAAATAAGCAGTAATGCAAACTCAGTCAGAGACATAGATTTTCACTTGCAACTTGCTTTAACATGTTTAACAGTGCATAAATTGTTGTCTAAAACAAAAAAGAATGATGCATTTTATGGCTGGATCTGTTTTATCACTTTCTGAATTGGACGTTGAAAATGAGCTTATCTCAGCCAGCAGAGAGGTCAAATCACAGTAATGCAAACTCAGTCAGAGACATAGATTTTCACTTGCAACTTGCTTTAACATGTTTAACAGTGCATGAAATGTTGTCTAAAACAAAAAAGAATGATGCATTTTATGGCTGGATCTTTTTTTATTACTTTCTGAATTGGACGTTGAAAATGAGCTTATCTCAGCCAGCAGAGAGGTCAAATCACAGTAATGCAAACTCAGTCAGAGACATAGATTTTCACTTGCAACTTGCTTTAACATGTTTAACAGTGCATGAAATGTTGTCTAAAACAAAAAGATAATGCTTTTTAGTGGCTGGAACTGGTTTTATCACATTCTGAATTGAACGTTGAAAATGAGCTTTTCAGAGCCAGCAGAGGTCAAAATAAGCAGTAATGCAAACTCAGTCAGAGACATAGATTTTCACTTGCAACTTGCTTTAACATGTTTAACAGTGCATGAAATGTTGTCTAAAACAAAAAGATAATGCTTTTTAGTGGCTGGAACTGGTTTTATCACATTCTGAATTGAACGTTGAAAATGAGCTTTTCAGAGCCAGCAGAGGTCAAAATAAGCAGTAATGCAAACTCAGTCATAGACATAGATTTTCACTTGCAACTTGCTTTAACATGTTTAACAGTGCATAAATTGTTGTCTAAAACAAAAAAGAATGATGCATTTTATGGCTGGATCTGGTTTTATCACTTTCTGAATTCAACGTTGAAAATGAGCTTTTCAGAGCCAGCAGAGGTCAAAATAAGCAGTAATGCAAACTCAGTCAGAGACATAGATTTTCACTTGCAACTTGCTTTAACATGTTTAACAGTGCATGAAATGTTGTCTAAAACAAAAAAGAATGATGCATTTTATGGCTGGATCTTTTTTTATTACTTTCTGAATTGGACGTTGAAAATGAGCTTATCTCAGCCAGCAGAGAGGTCAAATCACAGTAATGCAAACTCAGTCAGAGACATAGATTTTCACTTGCAACTTGCTTTAACATGTTTAACAGTGCATGAAATGTTGTCTAAAACAAAAAGATAATGCTTTTTAGTGGCTGGAACTGGTTTTATCACATTCTGAATTGAACGTTGAAAATGAGCTTTTCAGAGCCAGCAGAGGTCAAAATAAGCAGTAATGCAAACTCAGTCAGAGACATAGATTTTCACTTGCAACTTGCTTTAACATGTTTAACAGTGCATGAAATGTTGTCTAAAACAAAAAGATAATGCTTTTTAGTGGCTGGAACTGGTTTTATCACATTCTGAATTGAACGTTGAAAATGAGCTTTTCAGAGCCAGCAGAGGTCAAAATAAGCAGTAATGCAAACTCAGTCATAGACATAGATTTTCACTTGCAACTTGCTTTAACATGTTTAACAGTGCATGAAATGTTGTCTAAAACAAAAAGAATGATGCATTTTAGTGGCTGGATCTGGTTTTATCACTTTCTGAATTCAACGTTGAAAATGAGCTTTTCAGAGCCAGCAGAGGTCAAAATAAGCAGTAATGCAAACTCAGTCGTAGACATAGATTTTCACTTGCAACTTGCTTTAACATGTTTAACAGTGCATGAAATGTTGTCTAAAACAAAAAGAAAATGCTTTTTAGTGGCTGGAACTGGTTTTATCACATTCTGAATTGAACGTTGAAAATGAGCTTTTCAGAGCCAGCAGAGGTCAAAATAAGCAGTAATGCAAACTCAGTCAGAGACAAAGATTTTCACTTGCAACTTGCTTTAACATGTTTAACAGTGCATGAAATGTTGTCTAAAACAAAAAGAAAATGCTTTTTAGTGGCTGGAAATGGTTTTATCACATTCTGAATTGAACGTTGAAAATGAGCTTTTCAGAGCCAGCAGAGGTCAAAATAAGCAGTAATGCAAACTCAGTCATAGACATAGATTTTCACTTGCAACTTGCTTTAACATGTTTAACAGTGCATGAAATGTTGTCTAAAACAAAAAGAAAATGCTTTTTAGTGGCTGGATCTGGTTTTTATCACATTCTGAATTGAACGTTGAAAATGAGCTTTTCAGAGCCAGCAGAGGTCAAAATAAGCAGTAATGCAAACTCAGTCATAGACATAGATTTTCACTTGCAACTTGCTTTAACATGTTTAACAGTGCATGAAATGTTGTCTAAAACAAAAAGAAAATGCTTTTTAGTGGCTGGAAATGGTTTTATCACATTCTGAATTGAACGTTGAAAATGAGCTTTTCAGAGCCAGCAGAGGTCAAAATAAGCAGTAATGCAAACTCAGTCAGAGACATAGATTTTCACTTGCAACTTGCTTTAACATGTTTAACAGTGCATGAAATGTTGTCTAAAACAAAAAGAAAATGCTTTTTAGTGGCTGGAACTGGTTTTATCACATTCTGAATTGAACGTTGAAAATGAGCTTTTCAGAGCCAGCAGAGGTCAAAATAAGCAGTGATGCAAACTCAGTCATAGACATAGATTTTCACTTGCAACTTTCTTAAACATATTTAACAGTGCATGAAATGTTGTCTAAAACAAAAAGAAAATGCTTTTTAGTGGCTGGAACTGGTTTTATCACATTCTGAATTCAACGTTGAAAATGAGCTTTTCAGAGCCAGCAGAGGTCAAAATAAGCAGTAATGCAAACTCAGTCAGAGACATAGATTTTCACTTGCAACTTGCTTTAACATGTTTAACAGTGCATGAAATGTTGTCTAAAACAAAAAGATAATGCTTTTTAGTGGCTGGAACTGGTTTTATCACATTCTGAATTGAACGTTGAAAATGAGCTTTTCAGAGCCAGCAGAGGTCAAAATAAGCAGTAATGCAAACTCAGTCATAGACATAGATTTTAACTTGCAACTTGCTTTATCATGTTTAACAGTGCATGAAATGTTATCTAAAACAAAAAGAATAATGCATTTTAGTGGCTGGATCTGGTTTTATCACATTCTGAATTGAACGTTGAAAATGAGCTTTTCAGAGCCAGCAGAGGTCAAAATAAGCAGTAATGCAAACTCAGTCAGAGACATAGATTTTCACTTGCAACTTGCTTTAACATGTTTAACAGTGCATGAAATGTTGTCTAAAACAAAAAGAAAATGCTTTTTAGTGGCTGGATCTGGTTTTTATCACATTCTGAATTGAACGTTGAAAATGAGCTTTTCAGAGCCAGCAGAGGTCAAAATAAGCAGTAATGCAAACTCAGTCATAGACATAGATTTTCACTTGCAACTTGCTTTAACATGTTTAACAGTGCATGAAATGTTGTCTAAAACAAAAAGAATGATGCATTTTAGTGGCTGGATCTGGTTTTATCACTTTCTGAATTGAACGTTGAAAATGAGCTTTTCAGAGCCAGCAGAGGTCAAAATAAGCAGTAATGCAAACTCAGTCGTAGACATAGATTTTCACTTGCAACTTGCTTTAACATGTTTAACAGTGCATGAAATGTTGTCTAAAACAAAAAGAAAATGCTTTTTAGTGGCTGGATCTGGTTTTTATCACATTCTGAATTGAACGTTGAAAATGAGCTTTTCAGAGCCAGCAGAGGTCAAAATAAGCAGTAATGCAAACTCAGTCATAGACATAGATTTTCACTTGCAACTTGCTTTAACATGTTTACCAGTGCATGAAATGTTGTCTAAAACAAAAAGAATGATGCATTTTAGTGGCTGGATCTGGTTTTATCACTTTCTGAATTCAACGTTAAAAATGAGCTTTTCAGAGCCAGCAGAGGTCAAAATAAGCAGTAATGCAAACTCAGTCGTAGACATAGATTTTCACTTGCAACTTGCTTTAACATGTTTAACAGTGCATGAAATGTTGTCTAAAACAAAAAGAAAATGCTTTTTAGTGGCTGGAACTGGTTTTATCACATTCTGAATTGGACGTTGAAAATGAGCTTTTCAGAACCAGCAGAGGTCAAAATAAGCAGTATTGCAAACTCAGTCAGAGACAAAGATTTTCACTTGCAACTTGCTTTAACATGTTTAACAGTGCATGAAATGTTGTCTAAAACAAAAAGAAAATGCTTTTTAGTGGCTGGAACTGGTTTTATCACATTCTGAATTGAACGTTGAAAATGAGCTTTTCAGAGCCAGCAGAGGTCAAAATAAGCAGTGATGCAAACTCAGTCATAGACATAGATTTTCACTTGCAACTTTCTTAAACATATTTAACAGTGCATGAAATGTTGTCTAAAACAAAAAGAAAATGCTTTTTAGTGGCTGGAACTGGTTTTATCACATTCTGAATTGAACGTTGAAAATTAGCTTTTCAGAGCCAGCAGAGGTCAAAATAAGCAGTAATGCAAACTCAGTCATAGACATAGATTTTCACTTGCAACTTGCTTTAACATGTTTAACAGTGCATGAAATGTTGTCTAAAACAAAAAGAAAATGCTTTTTAGTGGCTGGAAATGGTTTTATCACATTCTGAATTGAACGTTGAAAATGAGCTTTTCAGAGCCAGCAGAGGTCAAAATAAGCAGTAATGCAAACTCAGTCAGAGACAAAGATTTTTACTTGCAACTTGCTTTAACATGTTTAACAGTGCATGAAATGTTGTCTAAAACAAAAAGAAAATGCTTTTTAGTGGCTGGAACTGGTTTTATCACATTCTGAATTGAACGTTGAAAATGAGCTTTTCAGAGCCAGCAGAGGTCAAAATAAGCAGTGATGCAAACTCAGTCATAGACATAGATTTTCACTTGCAACTTTCTTAAACATATTTAACAGTGCATGAAATGTTGTCTAAAACAAAAAGAAAATGCTTTTTAGTGGCTGGAACTGGTTTTATCACATTCTGAATTGAACGTTGAAAATGAGCTTTTCAGAGCCAGCAGAGGTCAAAATAAGCAGTAATGCAAACTCAGTCAGAGACATAGATTTTCACTTGCAACTTGCTTTAACATGTTTAACAGTGCATGAAATGTTGTCTAAAACAAAAAGATAATGCTTTTTAGTGGCTGGAACTGGTTTTATCACATTCTGAATTGAACGTTGAAAATGAGCTTTTCAGAGCCAGCAGAGGTCAAAATAAGCAGTAATGCAAACTCAGTCATAGACATAGATTTTAACTTGCAACTTGCTTTAACATGTTTAACAGTGCATGAAATGTTATCTAAAACAAAAAGAATAATGCATTTTAGTGGCTGGATCTGGTTTTATCACTTTCTGAATTCAACGTTGAAAATGAGCTGTTCTCAGCCAGCAGAGGTCAAAATAAGCAGTAATGCAAACTCAGTCAGAGACATAGATTTTCACTTGCAACTTGCTTTAACATGTTTAACAGTGCATGAATTGTTGTCTAAAACAAAAAGAAAATGCTTTTTAGTGGCTGGAAATGGTTTTATCACATTCTGAATTGAACGTTGAAAATGAGCTTTTCAGAGCCAGCAGAGGTCAAAATAAGCAGTGATGCAAACTCAGTCATAGACATAGATTTTCACTTGCAACTTTCTTAAACATATTTAACAGTGCATGAAATGTTGTCTAAAACAAAAAGAAAATGCTTTTTAGTGGCTGGAACTGGTTTTATCACATTCTGAATTGAACGTTGAAAATGAGCTTTTCAGAGCCAGCAGAGGTCAAAATAAGCAGTAATGCAAACTCAGTCAGAGACATAGATTTTCACTTGCAACTTGCTTTAACATGTTTAACAGTGCATGAAATGTTGTCTAAAACAAAAAGATAATGCTTTTTAGTGGCTGGAACTGGTTTTATCACATTCTGAATTGAACGTTGAAAATGAGCTTTTCAGAGCCAGCAGAGGTCAAAATAAGCAGTAATGCAAACTCAGTCATAGACATAGATTTTCACTTGCAACTTGCTTTAACATGTTTAACAGTGCATGAAATGTTGTCTAAAACAAAAAGAAAATGCTTTTTAGTGGCTGGATCTGGTTTTATCACATTCTGAATTGAACGTTGAAAATGAGCTTTTCAGAGCCAGCAGAGGTCAAAATAAGCACTAATGCAAACTCAGTCATAGACATAGATTTTCACTTGCAAATTGCTTTAACATGTTTAACAGTGCATGAATTGTTGTCTAAAACAAAAAGAAAATGCTTTTTAGTGGCTGGAACTGGTTTTATCACATTCTGAATTGAACGTTGAAAATGAGCTTTTTAGAGCCAGCAGAGGTCAAAATAAGCAGTGATGCAAACTCAGTCATAGACATAGATTTTCACTTGCAACTTTCTTAAACATATTTAACAGTGCATGAAATGTTGTCTAAAACAAAAAGAAAATGCTTTTTAGTGGCTGGAACTGGTTTTATCACATTCTGAATTGAACGTTGAAAATTAGCTTTTCAGAGCCAGCAGAGGTCAAAATAAGCAGTAATGCAAACTCAGTCAGAGACATAGATTTTCACTTGCAACTTGCTTTAACATGTTTAACAGTGCATGAAATGTTGTCTAAAACAAAAAGATAATGCTTTTTAGTGGCTGGAACTGGTTTTATCACATTCTGAATTGAACGTTGAAAATGAGCTTTTCAGAGCCAGCAGAGGTCAAAATAAGCAGTAATGCAAACTCAGTCATAGACATAGATTTTAACTTGCAACTTGCTTTAACATGTTTAACAGTGCATGAAATGTTATCTAAAACAAAAAGAATAATGCATTTTAGTGGCTGGATCTGGTTTTATCACATTCTGTATTGGACGTTGAAAATGAGCTTTTCAAAGCCAGCAGAGGTCAAAATAAGCAGTAATGCAAACTCAGTCAAAGACATAGATTTTCACTTGCAACTTGCTTTAACATGTTTAACAGTGCATGAATTGTTGTCTAAAACAAAAAGAAAATGCTTTTTAGTGGCTGGAAATGGTTTTATCACATTCTGAATTGAACGTTGAAAATGAGCTTTTCAGAGCCAGCAGAGGTCAAAATAAGCAGTAATGCAAACTCAGTCAGAGACAAAGATTTTCACTTGCAACTTGCTTTAACATGTTTAACAGTGCATGAAATGTTGTCTAAAACAAAAAGAAAATGCTTTTTAGTGGCTGGAACTGGTTTTATCACATTCTGAATTGAACGTTGAAAATGAGCTTTTCAGAGCCAGCAGAGGTCAAAATAAGCAGTGATGCAAACTCAGTCATAGACATAGATTTTCACTTGCAACTTTCTTAAACATATTTAACAGTGCATGAAATGTTGTCTAAAACAAAAAGAAAATGCTTTTTAGTGGCTGGAACTGGTTTTATCACATTCTGAATTGAACGTTGAAAATGAGCTTTTCAGAGCCAGCAGAGGTCAAAATAAGCAGTAATGCAAACTCAGTCAGAGACATAGATTTTCACTTGCAACTTGCTTTAACATGTTTAACAGTGCATGAAATGTTGTCTAAAACAAAAAGATAATGCTTTTTAGTGGCTGGAACTGGTTTTATCACATTCTGAATTGAACGTTGAAAATGAGCTTTTCAGAGCCAGCAGAGGTCAAAATAAGCAGTAATGCAAACTCAGTCATAGACATAGATTTTAACTTGCAACTTGCTTTATCATGTTTAACAGTGCATGAAATGTTATCTAAAACAAAAAGAATAATGCATTTTAGTGGCTGGATCTGGTTTTATCACATTCTGAATTGAACGTTGAAAATGAGCTTTTCAGAGCCAGCAGAGGTCAAAATAAGCAGTAATGCAAACTCAGTCAGAGACATAGATTTTCACTTGCAACTTGCTTTAACATGTTTAACAGTGCATGAAATGTTGTCTAAAACAAAAAGAAAATGCTTTTTAGTGGCTGGATCTGGTTTTTATCACATTCTGAATTGAACGTTGAAAATGAGCTTTTCAGAGCCAGCAGAGGTCAAAATAAGCAGTAATGCAAACTCAGTCATAGACATAGATTTTCACTTGCAACTTGCTTTAACATGTTTAACAGTGCATGAAATGTTGTCTAAAACAAAAAGAATGATGCATTTTAGTGGCTGGATCTGGTTTTATCACTTTCTGAATTCAACGTTGAAAATGAGCTTTTCAGAGCCAGCAGAGGTCAAAATAAGCAGTAATGCAAACTCAGTCGTAGACATAGATTTTCACTTGCAACTTGCTTTAACATGTTTAACAGTGCATGAAATGTTGTCTAAAACAAAAAGAAAATGCTTTTTAGTGGCTGGATATGGTTTTTATCACATTCTGAATTGAACGTTGAAAATGAGCTTTTCAGAGCCAGCAGAGGTCAAAATAAGCAGTAATGCAAACTCAGTCATAGACATAGATTTTCACTTGCAACTTGCTTTAACATGTTTACCAGTGCATGAAATGTTGTCTAAAACAAAAAGAATGATGCATTTTAGTGGCTGGATCTGGTTTTATCACTTTCTGAATTCAACGTTAAAAATGAGCTTTTCAGAGCCAGCAGAGGTCAAAATAAGCAGTAATGCAAACTCAGTCGTAGACATAGATTTTCACTTGCAACTTGCTTTAACATGTTTAACAGTGCATGAAATGTTGTCTAAAACAAAAAGAAAATGCTTTTTAGTGGCTGGAACTGGTTTTATCACATTCTGAATTGGACGTTGAAAATGAGCTTTTCAGAGCCAGCAGAGGTCAAAATAAGCAGTAATGCAAACTCAGTCAGAGACAAAGATTTTCACTTGCAACTTGCTTTAACATGTTTAACAGTGCATGAAATGTTGTCTAAAACAAAAAGAAAATGCTTTTTAGTGGCTGGAACTGGTTTTATCACATTCTGAATTGAACGTTGAAAATGAGCTTTTCAGAGCCAGCAGAGGTCAAAATAAGCAGTGATGCAAACTCAGTCATAGACATAGATTTTCACTTGCAACTTTCTTAAACATATTTAACAGTGCATGAAATGTTGTCTAAAACAAAAAGAAAATGCTTTTTAGTGGCTGGAACTGGTTTTATCAGATTCTGAATTGAACGTTGAAAATTAGCTTTTCAGAGCCAGCAGAGGTCAAAATAAGCAGTAATGCAAACTCAGTCATAGACATAGATTTTCACTTGCAACTTGCTTTAACATGTTTAACATTGCATGAAATGTTGTCTTAAACAAAAAGAAAATGCTTTTTAGTGGCTGGAAATGGTTTTATCACATTCTGATTTGAACGTTGAAAATGAGCTTTTCAGAGCCAGCAGAGGTCAAAATAAGCAGTAATGCAAACTCAGTCAGAGACAAAGATTTTCACTTGCAACTTGCTTTAACATGTTTAACAGTGCATGAAATGTTGTCTAAAACAAAAAGAAAATGCTTTTTAGTGGCTGGAACTGGTTTTATCACATTCTGAATTGAACGTTGAAAATGAGCTTTTCAGAGCCAGCAGAGGTCAAAATAAGCAGTGATGCAAACTCAGTCATAGACATAGATTTTCACTTGCAACTTTCTTAAACATATTTAACAGTCCATGAAATGTTGTCTAAAACAAAAAGAAAATGCTTTTTAGTGGCTGGAACTGGTTTTATCACATTCTGAATTGAACGTTGAAAATGAGCTTTTCAGAGCCAGCAGAGGTCAAAATAAGCAGTAATGCAAACTCAGTCAGAGACATAGATTTTCACTTGCAACTTGCTTTAACATGTTTAACAGTGCATGAAATGTTGTCTAAAACAAAAAGATAATGCTTTTTAGTGGCTGGAACTGGTTTTATCACATTCTGAATTGAACGTTGAAAATGAGCTTTTCAGAGCCAGCAGAGGTCAAAATAAGCAGTGATGCAAACTCAGTCATAGACATAGATTTTCACTTGCAACTTTCTTAAACATATTTAACAGTGCATGAAATGTTGTCTAAAACAAAAAGAAAATGCTTTTTAGTGGCTGGAACTGGTTTTATCACATTCTGAATTGAACGTTGAAAATGAGCTTTTCAGAGCCAGCAGAGGTCAAAATAAGCAGTAATGCAAACTCAGTCAGAGACATAGATTTTCACTTGCAACTTGCTTTAACATGTTTAACAGTGCATGAAATGTTGTCTAAAACAAAAAGATAATGCTTTTTAGTGGCTGGAACTGGTTTTATCACATTCTGAATTGAACGTTGAAAATGAGCTTTTCAGAGCCAGCAGAGGTCAAAATAAGCAGTAATGCAAACTCAGTCATAGACATAGATTTTCACTTGCAACTTGCTTTAACATGTTTAACAGTGCATGAAATGTTGTCTAAAACAAAAAGAAAATGCTTTTTAGTGGCTGGATCTGGTTTTATCACATTCTGAATTGAACGTTGAAAATGAGCTTTTCAGAGCCAGCAGAGGTCAAAATAAGCACTAATGCAAACTCAGTCATAGACATAGATTTTCACTTGCAAATTGCTTTAACATGTTTAACAGTGCATGAATTGTTGTCTAAAACAAAAAGAAAATGCTTTTTAGTGGCTGGAACTGGTTTTATCACATTCTGAATTGAACGTTGAAAATGAGCTTTTTAGAGCCAGCAGAGGTCAAAATAAGCAGTGATGCAAACTCAGTCATAGACATAGATTTTCACTTGCAACTTTCTTAAACATATTTAACAGTGCATGAAATGTTGTCTAAAACAAAAAGAAAATGCTTTTTAGTGGCTGGAACTGGTTTTATCACATTCTGAATTGAACGTTGAAAATTAGCTTTTCAGAGCCAGCAGAGGTCAAAATAAGCAGTAATGCAAACTCAGTCAGAGACATAGATTTTCACTTGCAACTTGCTTTAACATGTTTAACAGTGCATGAAATGTTGTCTAAAACAAAAAGATAATGCTTTTTAGTGGCTGGAACTGGTTTTATCACATTCTGAATTGAACGTTGAAAATTAGCTTTTCAGAGCCAGCAGAGGTCAAAATAAGCAGTAATGCAAACTCAGTCATAGATATAGATTTTAACTTGCAACTTGCTTTAACATGTTTAACAGTGCATGAAATGTTATCTAAAACAAAAAGAATAATGCATTTTAGTGGCTGGATCTGGTTTTATCACATTCTGTATTGGACGTTGAAAATGAGCTTTTCAGAGCCAGCTGAGGTCAAAATAAGCAGTAATGCAAACTCAGTCATAGACATAGATTTTCACTTGCAACTTGCTTTAACATGTTTAACAGTGCATGAAATGTTGTCTAAAACAAAAAGAATGATGCATTTTAGTGGCTGGATCTGGTTTTATCACTTTCTGAATTCAACGTTGAAAATGAGCTGTTCTCAGCCAGCAGAGGTCAAAATAAGCAGTAATGCAAACTCAGTCAAAGACATAGATTTTCACTTGCAACTTGCTTTAACATGTTTAACAGTGCATGAATTGTTGTCTAAAACAAAAAGAAAATGCTTTTTAGTGGCTGGAAATGGTTTTATCACATTCTGAATTGAACGTTGAAAATGAGCTTTTCAGAGCCAGCAGAGGTCAAAATAAGCAGTAATGCAAACTCAGTCAGAGACAAAGATTTTCACTTGCAACTTGCTTTAACATGTTTAACAGTGCATGAAATGTTGTTTAAAACAAAAAGAAAATGCTTTTTAGTGGCTGGAACTGGTTTTATCACATTCTGAATTGAACGTTGAAAATGAGCTTTTCAGAGCCAGCAGAGGTCAAAATAAGCAGTGATGCAAACTCAGTCATAGACATAGATTTTCACTTGCAACTTTCTTAAACATATTTAACAGTGCATGAAATGTTGTCTAAAACAAAAAGAAAATGCTTTTTAGTGGATGGAACTGGTTTTATCACATTCTGAATTGAACGTTGAAAATTAGCTTTTCAGAGCCAGCAGAGGTCAAAATAAGCAGTAATGCAAACTCAGTCAGAGACATAGATTTTCACTTGCAACTTGCTTTAACATGTTTAACAGTGCATGAAATGTTGTCTAAAACAAAAAGATAATGCTTTTTAGTGGCTGGAACTGGTTTTATCACATTCTGAATTGAACGTTGAAAATTAGCTTTTCAGAGCCAGCAGAGGTCAAAATAAGCAGTAATGCAAACTCAGTCATAGACATAGATTTTAACTTGCAACTTGCTTTAACATGTTTAACAGTGCATGAAATGTTATCTAAAACAAAAAGAATAATGCATTTTAGTGGCTGGATCTGGTTTTATCACATTCTGTATTGGACGTTGAAAATGAGCTTTTCAGAGCCAGCAGAGGTCAAAATAAGCAGTAATGCAAACTCAGTCATAGACATAGATTTTCACTTGCAACTTGCTTTAACATGTTTAACAGTGCATGAAATGTTGTCTAAAACAAAAAGAATGATGCATTTTAGTGGTTGGATCTGGTTTTATCACTTTCTGAATTCAACGTTGAAAATGAGCTGTTCTCAGCCAGCAGAGGTCAAAATAAGCAGTAATGCAAACTCAGTCAAAGACATAGATTTTCACTTGCAACTTGCTTTAACATGTTTAACAGTGCATGAATTGTTGTCTAAAACAAAAAGAAAATGCTTTTTAGTGGCTGGAAATGGTTTTATCACATTCTGAATTGAACGTTGAAAATGAGCTTTTCAGAGCCAGCAGAGGTCAAAATAAGCAGTAATGCAAACTCAGTCAGAGACAAAGATTTTCACTTGCAACTTGCTTTAACATGTTTAACAGTGCATGAAATGTTGTCTTAAATAAAAAGAAAATGCTTTTTAGTGGCTGGAACTGGTTTTATCACATTCTGAATTGAACGTTGAAAATGAGCTTTTCAGAGCCAGCAGAGGTCAAAATAAGCAGTGATGCAAACTCAGTCATAGACATAGATTTTCACTTGCAACTTGCTTTAACATGTTTAACAGTGCATGAAATGTTGTCTAAAACAAAAAGATAATGCTTTTTAGTGGCTGGAACTGGTTTTATCACATTCTAAATTGAACGTTGAAAATGAGCTTTTCAGAGCCAGCAGAGGTCAAAATAAGCAGTAATGCAAACTCAGTCAGAGACATAGATTTTCACTTGCAACTTGCTTTAACATGTTTAACAGTGCATGAAATGTTGTCTAAAACAAAAAGAAAATGCTTTTTAGTGGCTGGAACTGGTTTTATCACATTCTGAATTGAACGTTGAAAATTAGCTTTTCAGAGCCAGCAGAGGTCAAAATAAGCAGTAATGCAAACTCAGTCAGAGACATAGATTTTCACTTGCAACTTGCTTTAACATGTTTAACAGTGCATGAAATGTTGTCTAAAACAAAAAGATAATGCTTTTTAGTGGCTGGAACTGGTTTTATCACATTCTGAATTGAACGTTGAAAATGAGCTTTTCAGAGCCAGCAGAGGTCAAAATAAGCAGTAATGCAAACTCAGTCATAGACATAGATTTTAACTTGCAACTTGCTTTAACATGTTTAACAGTGCATGAAATGTTATCTAAAACAAAAAGAATAATGCATTTTAGTGGCTGGATCTGGTTTTATCACATTCTGTATTGGACGTTGAAAATGAGCTTTTCAGAGCCAGCAGAGGTCAAAATAAGCAGTAATGCAAACTCAGTCATAGACATAGATTTTCACTTGCAACTTGCTTTAACATGTTTAACAGTGCATGAAATGTTGTCTAAAACAAAAAGAATGATGCATTTTAGTGGCTGGATCTGGTTTTATCACTTTCTGAATTCAACGTTGAAAATGAGCTGTTCTCAGCCAGCAGAGGTCAAAATAAGCAGTAATGCAAACTCAGTCAGAGACATAGATTTTCACTTGCAACTTGCTTTAACATGTTTAACAGTGCATGAATTGTTGTCTAAAACAAAAAGAAAATGCTTTTTAGTGGCTGGAAATGGTTTTATCACATTCTGAATTGAACGTTGAAAATGAGCTTTTCAGAGCCAGCAGAGGTCAAAATAAGCAGTGATGCAAACTCAGTCATAGACATAGATTTTCACTTGCAACTTGCTTTAACATGTTTAACAGTGCATGAAATGTTGTCTAAAACAAAAAGAAAATGCTCTTTAGTGGCTGGAAATGGTTTTATCACATTCTGAATTGAACGTTGAAAATGAGCTTTTCAGAGCCAGCAGAGGTCAAAATAAGCAGTAATGCAAACTCAGTCATAGACATAGATTTTCACTTGCAACTTTCTTAAACATATTTAACAGTGCATGAAATGTTGTCTAAAACAAAAAGAAAATGCTTTTTAGTGGCTGGAACTGGTTTTATCACATTCTGAATTGAACGTTGAAAATTAGCTTTTCAGAGCCAGCAGAGGTCAAAATAAGCAGTAATGCAAACTCAGTCAGAGACATAGATTTTCACTTGCAACTTGCTTTAACATGTTTAACAGTGCATGAATTGTTGTCTAAAACAAAAAGAAAATGCTTTTTAGTGGCTGGAAATGGTTTTATCACATTCTGAATTGAACGTTGAAAATGAGCTTTTCAGAGCCAGCAGAGGTCAAAATAAGCAGTAATGCAAACTCAGTCAGAGACAAAGATTTTCACTTGCAACTTGCTTTAACATGTTTAACAGTGCATGAAATGTTGTCTTAAATAAAAAGAAAATGCTTTTTAGTGGCTGGAACTGGTTTTATCACATTCTGAATTGAACGTTGAAAATGAGCTTTTCAGAGCCAGCAGAGGTCAAAATAAGCAGTGATGCAAACTCAGTCATAGACATAGATTTTCACTTGCAACTTGCTTTAACATGTTTAACAGTGCATGAAATGTTGTCTAAAACAAAAAGATAATGCTTTTTAGTGGCTGGAACTGGTTTTATCACATTCTAAATTGAACGTTGAAAATGAGCTTTTCAGAGCCAGCAGAGGTCAAAATAAGCAGTAATGCAAACTCAGTCAGAGACATAGATTTTCACTTGCAACTTGCTTTAACATGTTTAACAGTGCATGAAATGTTGTCTAAAACAAAAAGAAAATGCTTTTTAGTGGCTGGAACTGGTTTTATCACATTCTGAATTGAACGTTGAAAATTAGCTTTTCAGAGCCAGCAGAGGTCAAAATAAGCAGTAATGCAAACTCAGTCAGAGACATAGATTTTCACTTGCAACTTGCTTTAACATGTTTAACAGTGCATGAAATGTTGTCTAAAACAAAAAGATAATGCTTTTTAGTGGCTGGAACTGGTTTTATCACATTCTGAATTGAACGTTGAAAATGAGCTTTTCAGAGCCAGCAGAGGTCAAAATAAGCAGTAATGCAAACTCAGTCATAGACATAGATTTTAACTTGCAACTTGCTTTAACATGTTTAACAGTGCATGAAATGTTATCTAAAACAAAAAGAATAATGCATTTTAGTGGCTGGATCTGGTTTTATCACATTCTGTATTGGACGTTGAAAATGAGCTTTTCAGAGCCAGCAGAGGTCAAAATAAGCAGTAATGCAAACTCAGTCATAGACATAGATTTTCACTTGCAACTTGCTTTAACATGTTTAACAGTGCATGAAATGTTGTCTAAAACAAAAAGAATGATGCATTTTAGTGGCTGGATCTGGTTTTATCACTTTCTGAATTCAACGTTGAAAATGAGCTGTTCTCAGCCAGCAGAGGTCAAAATAAGCAGTAATGCAAACTCAGTCAGAGACATAGATTTTCACTTGCAACTTGCTTTAACATGTTTAACAGTGCATGAATTGTTGTCTAAAACAAAAAGAAAATGCTTTTTAGTGGCTGGAAATGGTTTTATCACATTCTGAATTGAACGTTGAAAATGAGCTTTTCAGAGCCAGCAGAGGTCAAAATAAGCAGTGATGCAAACTCAGTCATAGACATAGATTTTCACTTGCAACTTGCTTTAACATGTTTAACAGTGCATGAAATGTTGTCTAAAACAAAAAGAAAATGCTCTTTAGTGGCTGGAAATGGTTTTATCACATTCTGAATTGAACGTTGAAAATGAGCTTTTCAGAGCCAGCAGAGGTCAAAATAAGCAGTAATGCAAACTCAGTCAGAGACATAGATTTTCACTTGCAACTTGCTTTAACATGTTTAACAGTGCATGAAATGTTGTCTAAAACAAAAAGATAATGCTTTTTAGTGGCTGGAACTGGTTTTATCACATTCTGAATTGAACGTTGAAAATTAGCTTTTCAGAGCCAGCAGAGGTCAAAATAAGCAGTAATGCAAACTCAGTCATAGACATAGATTTTAACTTGCAACTTGCTTTAACATGTTTAACAGTGCATGAAATGTTATCTAAAACAAAAAGAATAATGCATTTTAGTGGCTGGATCTGGTTTTATCACATTCTGTATTGGACGTTGAAAATGAGCTTTTCAGAGCCAGCAGAGGTCAAAATAAGCAGTAATGCAAACTCAGTCATAGACATAGATTTTCACTTGCAACTTGCTTTAACATGTTTAACAGTGCATGAAATGTTGTCTAAAACAAAAAGAATGATGCATTTTAGTGGCTGGATCTGGTTTTATCACTTTCTGAATTCAACGTTGAAAATGAGCTGTTCTCAGCCAGCAGAGGTCAAAATAAGCAGTAATGCAAACTCAGTCAAAGACATAGATTTTCACTTGCAACTTGCTTTAACATGTTTAACAGTGCATGAATTGTTGTCTAAAACAAAAAGAAAATGCTTTTTAGTGGCTGGAAATGGTTTTATCACATTCTGAATTGAACGTTGAAAATGAGCTTTTCAGAGCCAGCAGAGGTCAAAATAAGCAGTAATGCAAACTCAGTCAGAGACAAAGATTTTCACTTGCAACTTGCTTTAACATGTTTAACAGTGCATGAAATGTTGTCTTAAATAAAAAGAAAATGCTTTTTAGTGGCTGGAACTGGTTTTATCACATTCTGAATTGAACGTTGAAAATGAGCTTTTCAGAGCCAGCAGAGGTCAAAATAAGCAGTGATGCAAACTCAGTCATAGACATAGATTTTCACTTGCAACTTGCTTTAACATGTTTAACAGTGCATGAAATGTTGTCTAAAACAAAAAGATAATGCTTTTTAGTGGCTGGAACTGGTTTTATCACATTCTAAATTGAACGTTGAAAATGAGCTTTTCAGAGCCAGCAGAGGTCAAAATAAGCAGTAATGCAAACTCAGTCAGAGACATAGATTTTCACTTGCAACTTGCTTTAACATGTTTAACAGTGCATGAAATGTTGTCTAAAACAAAAAGAAAATGCTTTTTAGTGGCTGGAACTGGTTTTATCACATTCTGAATTGAACGTTGAAAATTAGCTTTTCAGAGCCAGCAGAGGTCAAAATAAGCAGTAATGCAAACTCAGTCAGAGACATAGATTTTCACTTGCAACTTGCTTTAACATGTTTAACAGTGCATGAAATGTTGTCTAAAACAAAAAGATAATGCTTTTTAGTGGCTGGAACTGGTTTTATCACATTCTGAATTGAACGTTGAAAATGAGCTTTTCAGAGCCAGCAGAGGTCAAAATAAGCAGTAATGCAAACTCAGTCATAGACATAGATTTTCACTTGCAACTTGCTTTAACATGTTTAACAGTGCATGAAATGTTGTCTAAAACAAAAAGAATGATGCATTTTAGTGGCTGGATCTGGTTTTATCACTTTCTGAATTCAACGTTGAAAATGAGCTGTTCTCAGCCAGCAGAGGTCAAAATAAGCAGTAATGCAAACTCAGTCAGAGACATAGATTTTCACTTGCAACTTGCTTTAACATGTTTAACAGTGCATGAATTGTTGTCTAAAACAAAAAGAAAATGCTTTTTAGTGGCTGGAAATGGTTTTATCACATTCTGAATTGAACGTTGAAAATGAGCTTTTCAGAGCCAGCAGAGGTCAAAATAAGCAGTGATGCAAACTCAGTCATAGACATAGATTTTCACTTGCAACTTGCTTTAACATGTTTAACAGTGCATGAAATGTTGTCTAAAACAAAAAGAAAATGCTCTTTAGTGGCTGGAAATGGTTTTATCACATTCTGAATTGAACGTTGAAAATGAGCTTTTCAGAGCCAGCAGAGGTCAAAATAAGCAGTAATGCAAACTCAGTCAGAGACATAGATTCTCACTTGCAACTTGCTTTAACATGTTTAACAGTGCATGAAATGTTGTCTAAAACAAAAAGAAAATGCTTTTTAGTGGCTGGAACTGGTTTTATCACATTCTGAATTGAATGTTGAAAATGAGCTTTTCAGAGCCAGCAGAGGTCAAAATAAGCAGTGATGCAAACTCAGTCATAGACATAGATTTTCACTTGCAACTTTCTTAAAAATATTTAACAGTGCGTGAAATGTTGTCTAAAACAAAAAAGAAAATGCTTTTTAGTGGCTGGAACTGGTTTTATCACATTCTGAATTGAACGTTGAAAATGAGCTTTTCAGAGCCAGCAGAGGTCAAAATAAGCAGTAATGCAAACTCAGTCAGAGACATAGATTTTCACTTGCAACTTGCTTTAACATGTTTAACAGTGCATGAAATGTTGTCTAAAACAAAAAGATAATGCTTTTTAGTGGCTGGAACTGGTTTTATCACATTCTGAATTGAACGTTGAAAATGAGCTTTTCAGAGCCAGCAGAGGTCAAAATAAGCAGTAATGCAAACTCAGTCATAGACATAGATTTTAACTTGCAACTTGCTTTATCATGTTTAACAGTGCATGAAATGTTATCTAACAACAAAAAGAATAATGCATTTTAGTGGCTGGATCTGGTTTTATCACATTCTGAATTGAACGTTGAAAATGAGCTTTTCAGAGCCAGCAGAGGTCAAAATAAGCAGTAATGCAAACTCAGTCAGAGACATAGATTTTCACTTGCAACTTGCTTTAACATGTTTAACAGTGCATGAAATGTTGTCTAAAACAAAAAGAAAATGCTTTTTAGTGGCTGGATCTGGTTTTTATCACATTCTGAATTGAACGTTGAAAATGAGCTTTTCAGAGCCAGCAGAGGACAAAATAAGCAGTAATGCAAACTCAGTCATAGACATAGATTTTCACTTGCAACTTGCTTTAACATGTTTAACAGTGCATGAAATGTTGTCTAAAACAAAAAGAATGATGCATTTTAGTGGCTGGATCTGGTTTTATCACTTTCTGAATTCAACGTTGAAAATGAGCTTTTCAGAGCCAGCAGAGGTCAAAATAAGCAGTAATGCAAACTCAGTCGTAGACATAGATTTTCACTTGCAACTTGCTTTAACATGTTTAACAGTGCATGAAATGTTGTCTAAAACAAAAAAGAATGATGCATTTTATGGCTGGATCTGTTTTTATCACTTTCTGAATTGGACGTTGAAAATGAGCTTATCTCAGCCAGCAGAGAGGTCAAATCACAGTAATGCAAACTCAGTCAGAGACATAGATTTTCACTTGCAACTTGCTTTAACATGTTTAACAGTGCATGAAATGTTGTCTAAAACAAAAAAGAATGATGCATTTTATGGCTGGATCTTTTTTTATTACTTTCTGAATTGGACGTTGAAAATGAGCTTATCTCAGCCAGCAGAGAGGTCAAATCACAGTAATGCAAACTCAGTCAGAGACATAGATTTTCACTTGCAACTTGCTTTAACATGTTTAACAGTGCATGAAATGTTGTCTAAAACAAAAAGATAATGCTTTTTAGTGGCTGGATCTGGTTTTTATCACATTCTGAATTGAACGTTGAAAATGAGCTTTTCAGAGCCAGCAGAGGACAAAATAAGCAGTAATGCAAACTCAGTCATAGACATAGATTTTCACTTGCAACTTGCTTTAACATGTTTAACAGTGCATGAAATGTTGTCTAAAACAAAAAGAATGATGCATTTTAGTGGCTGGATCTGGTTTTATCACTTTCTGAATTCAACGTTGAAAATGAGCTTTTCAGAGCCAGCAGAGGTCAAAATAAGCAGTAATGCAAACTCAGTCGTAGACATAGATTTTCACTTGCAACTTGCTTTAACATGTTTAACAGTGCATGAAATGTTGTCTAAAACAAAAAAGAATGATGCATTTTATGGCTGGATCTGTTTTTATCACTTTCTGAATTGGACGTTGAAAATGAGCTTATCTCAGCCAGCAGAGAGGTCAAATCACAGTAATGCAAACTCAGTCAGAGACATAGATTTTCACTTGCAACTTGCTTTAACATGTTTAACAGTGCATGAAATGTTGTCTAAAACAAAAAAGAATGATGCATTTTATGGCTGGATCTTTTTTTATTACTTTCTGAATTGGACGTTGAAAATGAGCTTATCTCAGCCAGCAGAGAGGTCAAATCACAGTAATGCAAACTCAGTCAGAGACATAGATTTTCACTTGCAACTTGCTTTAACATGTTTAACAGTGCATAAAATGTTGTCTAAAACAAAAAGATAATGCTTTTTAGTGGCTGGAACTGGTTTTATCACATTCTGAATTGAACGTTGAAAATGAGCTTTTCAGAGCCAGCAGAGGTCAAAATAAGCAGTAATGCAAACTCAGTCAGAGACATAGATTTTCACTTGCAACTTGCTTTAACATGTTTAACAGTGCATGAAATGTTGTCTAAAACAAAAAGATAATGCTTTTTAGTGGCTGGAACTGGTTTTATCACATTCTGAATTGAACGTTGAAAATTAGCTTTTCAGAGCCAGCAGAGGTCAAAATAAGCAGTAATGCAAACTCAGTCATAGACATAGATTTTCACTTGCAACTTGCTTTAACATGTTTAACAGTGCATGAAATGTTGTCTAAAACAAAAAGAAAATGCTTTTTAGTGGCTGGAACTGGTTTTATCACATTCTGAATTGAACGTTGAAAATGAGCTTTTCAGAGCCAGCAGAGGTCAAAATAAGCAGTAATGCAAACTCAGTCATAGACATAGATTTTAACTTGCAACTTGCTTTAACATGTTTAACAGTGCATGAAATGTTGTCTAAAACAAAAAGAATGATGCATTTTAGTGGCTGGATCTGGTTTTATCACTTTCTGAATTCAACGTTGAAAATGAGCTGTTCTCAGCCAGCAGAGGTCAAAATAAGCAGTAATGCAAACTCAGTCAGAGACATAGATTTTCACTTGCAACTTGCTTTAACATGTTTAACAGTGCATGAATTGTTGTCTAAAACAAAAAGAAAATGCTTTTTAGTGGCTGGAAATGGTTTTATCACATTCTGAATTGAACGTTGAAAATGAGCTTTTCAGAGCCAGCAGAGGTCAAAATAAGCAGTGATGCAAACTCAGTCATAGACATAGATTTTCACTTGCAACTTGCTTTAACATGTTTAACAGTGCATGAAATGTTGTCTAAAACAAAAAGAAAATGCTCTTTAGTGGCTGGAAATGGTTTTATCACATTCTGAATTGAACGTTGAAAATGAGCTTTTCAGAGCCAGCAGAGGTCAAAATAAGCAGTAATGCAAACTCAGTCAGAGACATAGATTCTCACTTGCAACTTGCTTTAACATGTTTAACAGTGCATGAAATGTTGTCTAAAACAAAAAGAAAATGCTTTTTAGTGGCTGGAACTGGTTTTATCACATTCTGAATTGAATGTTGAAAATGAGCTTTTCAGAGCCAGCAGAGGTCAAAATAAGCAGTGATGCAAACTCAGTCATAGACATAGATTTTCACTTGCAACTTTCTTAAAAATATTTAACAGTGCGTGAAATGTTGTCTAAAACAAAAAAGAAAATGCTTTTTAGTGGCTGGAACTGGTTTTATCACATTCTGAATTGAACGTTGAAAATGAGCTTTTCAGAGCCAGCAGAGGTCAAAATAAGCAGTAATGCAAACTCAGTCAGAGACATAGATTTTCACTTGCAACTTGCTTTAACATGTTTAACAGTGCATGAAATGTTGTCTAAAACAAAAAGATAATGCTTTTTAGTGGCTGGAACTGGTTTTATCACATTCTGAATTGAACGTTGAAAATGAGCTTTTCAGAGCCAGCAGAGGTCAAAATAAGCAGTAATGCAAACTCAGTCATAGACATAGATTTTAACTTGCAACTTGCTTTATCATGTTTAACAGTGCATGAAATGTTATCTAAAACAAAAAGAATAATGCATTTTAGTGGCTGGATCTGGTTTTATCACATTCTGAATTGAACGTTGAAAATGAGCTTTTCAGAGCCAGCAGAGGTCAAAATAAGCAGTAATGCAAACTCAGTCAGAGACATAGATTTTCACTTGCAACTTGCTTTAACATGTTTAACAGTGCATGAAATGTTGTCTAAAACAAAAAGAAAATGCTTTTTAGTGGCTGGATCTGGTTTTTATCACATTCTGAATTGAACGTTGAAAATGAGCTTTTCAGAGCCAGCAGAGGACAAAATAAGCAGTAATGCAAACTCAGTCATAGACATAGATTTTCACTTGCAACTTGCTTTAACATGTTTAACAGTGCATGAAATGTTGTCTAAAACAAAAAGAATGATGCATTTTAGTGGCTGGATCTGGTTTTATCACTTTCTGAATTCAACGTTGAAAATGAGCTTTTCAGAGCCAGCAGAGGTCAAAATAAGCAGTAATGCAAACTCAGTCGTAGACATAGATTTTCACTTGCAACTTGCTTTAACATGTTTAACAGTGCATGAAATGTTGTCTAAAACAAAAAAGAATGATGCATTTTATGGCTGGATCTGTTTTTATCACTTTCTGAATTGGACGTTGAAAATGAGCTTATCTCAGCCAGCAGAGAGGTCAAATCACAGTAATGCAAACTCAGTCAGAGACATAGATTTTCACTTGCAACTTGCTTTAACATGTTTAACAGTGCATGAAATGTTGTCTAAAACAAAAAAGAATGATGCCTTTTATGGCTGGATCTTTTTTTATTACTTTCTGAATTGGACGTTGAAAATGAGCTTATCTCAGCCAGCAGAGAGGTCAAATCACAGTAATGCAAACTCAGTCAGAGACATAGATTTTCACTTGCAACTTGCTTTAACATGTTTAACAGTGCATGAAATGTTGTCTAAAACAAAAAGATAATGCTTTTTAGTGGCTGGATCTGGTTTTTATCACATTCTGAATTGAACGTTGAAAATGAGCTTTTCAGAGCCAGCAGAGGACAAAATAAGCAGTAATGCAAACTCAGTCATAGACATAGATTTTCACTTGCAACTTGCTTTAACATGTTTAACAGTGCATGAAATGTTGTCTAAAACAAAAAGAATGATGCATTTTAGTGGCTGGATCTGGTTTTATCACTTTCTGAATTCAACGTTGAAAATGAGCTTTTCAGAGCCAGCAGAGGTCAAAATAAGCAGTAATGCAAACTCAGTCGTAGACATAGATTTTCACTTGCAACTTGCTTTAACATGTTTAACAGTGCATGAAATGTTGTCTAAAACAAAAAAGAATGATGCATTTTATGGCTGGATCTGTTTTTATCACTTTCTGAATTGGACGTTGAAAATGAGCTTATCTCAGCCAGCAGAGAGGTCAAATCACAGTAATGCAAACTCAGTCAGAGACATAGATTTTCACTTGCAACTTGCTTTAACATGTTTAACAGTGCATGAAATGTTGTCTAAAACAAAAAAGAATGATGCATTTTATGGCTGGATCTTTTTTTATTACTTTCTGAATTGGACGTTGAAAATGAGCTTATCTCAGCCAGCAGAGAGGTCAAATCACAGTAATGCAAACTCAGTCAGAGACATAGATTTTCACTTGCAACTTGCTTTAACATGTTTAACAGTGCATGAAATGTTGTCTAAAACAAAAAGATAATGCTTTTTAGTGGCTGGAACTGGTTTTATCACATTCTGAATTGAACGTTGAAAATGAGCTTTTCAGAGCCAGCAGAGGTCAAAATAAGCAGTAATGCAAACTCAGTCAGAGACATAGATTTTCACTTGCAACTTGCTTTAACATGTTTAACAGTGCATGAAATGTTGTCTAAAACAAAAAGATAATGCTTTTTAGTGGCTGGAACTGGTTTTATCACATTCTGAATTGAACGTTGAAAATGAGCTTTTCAGAGCCAGCAGAGGTCAAAATAAGCAGTAATGCAAACTCAGTCATAGACATAGATTTTCACTTGCAACTTGCTTTAACATGTTTAACAGTGCATGAAATGTTGTCTAAAACAAAAAGAAAATGCTTTTTAGTGGCTGGAACTGGTTTTATCACATTCTGAATTGAACGTTGAAAATGAGCTTTTCAGAGCCAGCAGAGGTCAAAATAAGCAGTAATGCAAACTCAGTCATAGACATAGATTTTAACTTGCAACTTGCTTTAACATGTTTAACAGTGCATGAAATGTTATCTAAAACAAAAAGAATTATGCATTTTAGTGGCTGGATCTGGTTTTATCACATTCTGTATTGGACGTTGAAAATGAGCTTTTCAGAGCCAGCAGAGGTCAAAATAAGCAGTAATGCAAACTCAGTCATAGACATAGATTTTCACTTGCAACTTGCTTTAACATATTTAACAGTGCATGAAATGTTGTCTAAAACAAAAAGAAAATGCTTTTTAGTGGCTGGGACTGGTTTTATCACATTCTGAATTGAACGTTGAAAATGAGCTTTTCAGAGCCAGCAGAGGTCAAAATAAGCAGTAATGCAAACTCAGTCATAGACATAGATTTTCACTTGCAACTTGCTTTAACATGTTTAACAGTGCATGAAATGTTGTCTAAAACAAAAAGAATGATGCATTTTAGTGGCTGGATCTGGTTTTATCACTTTCTGAATTCAACGTTGAAAATGAGCTTTTCAGAGCCAGCAGAGGTCAAAATAAGCAGTAATGCAAACTCAGTCGTAGACATAGATTTTCACTTGCAACTTGCTTTAACATGTTTAACAGTGCATGAAATGTTGTCTAAAACAAAAAGAAAATGCTTTTTAGTGGCTGGAACTGGTTTTATCACATTCTGAATTGAACGTTGAAAATGAGCTTTTCAGAGCCAGCAGAGGTCAAAATAAGCAGTAATACAAACTCAGTCAGAGACAAAGATTTTCACTTGCAACTTGCTTTAACATGTTTAACAGTGCATGAAATGTTGTCTAAAACAAAAAGAAAATGCTTTTTAGTGGCTGGAACTGGTTTTATCACATTCTGAATTGAACGTTGAAAATGAGCTTTTCAGAGCCAGCAGGGGTCAAAATAAGCAGTGATGCAAACTCAGTCATAGACATAGATTTTCACTTGCAACTTTCTTAAACATATTTAACAGTGCATGAAATGTTGTCTAAAACAAAAAGAAAATGCTTTTTAGTGGCTGGAACTGGTTTTATCAGATTCTGAATTGAACGTTGAAAATTAGCTTTTCAGAGCCAGCAGAGGTCAAAATAAGCAGTAATGCAAACTCAGTCAGAGACATAGATTTTCACTTGCAACTTGCTTTAACATGTTTAACAGTGCATGAAATGTTGTCTAAAACAAAAAGATAATGCTTTTTAGTGGCTGGAACTGGTTTTATCACATTCTGAATTGAACGTTGAAAATGAGCTTTTCAGAGCCAGCAGAGGTCAAAATAAGCAGTAATGCAAACTCAGTCATAGACATAGATTTTCACTTGCAACTTGCTTTAACATGTTTAACAGTGCATGAAATGTTGTCTAAAACAAAAAGAAAATGCTTTTTAGTGGCTGGAAATGGTTTTATCACATTCTGAATTGAACGTTGAAAATGAGCTTTTCAGAGCCAGCAGAGGTCAAAATAAGCAGTAATGCAAACTCAGTCGTAGACATAGATTTTCACTTGCAACTTGCTTTAACATGTTTAACAGTGCATGAAATGTTGTCTAAAACAAAAAGATAATGCTTTTTAGTGGCTGGAACTGGTTTTATCACATTCTGAATTGAACGTTGAAAATGAGCTTTTCAGAGCCAGCAGAGGTCAAAATAAGCAGTAATGCAAACTCAGTCATAGACATAGATTTTAACTTGCAACTTGCTTTATCATGTTTAACAGTGCATGAAATGTTATCTAAAACAAAAAGAATAATGCATTTTAGTGGCTGGATCTGGTTTTATCACATTCTGAATTGAACGTTGAAAATGAGCTTTTCAGAGCCAGCAGAGGTCAAAATAAGCAGTAATGCAAACTCAGTCATAGACATAGATTTTCACTTGCAACTTGCTTTAACATGTTTAACAGTGCATGAAATGTTGTCTAAAACAAAAAGAAAATGCTTTTTAGTGGCTGGAAATGGTTTTATCACATTCTGAATTGAACGTTGAAAATGAGCTTTTCAGAGCCAGCAGAGGTCAAAATAAGCAGTAATGCAAACTCAGTCAGAGACATAGATTTTCACTTGCAACTTGCTTTAACATGTTTAACAGTGCATGAAATGTTGTCTAAAACAAAAAGAAAATGCTTTTTAGTGGCTGGATCTGGTTTTTATCACATTCTGAATTGAACGTTGAAAATGAGCTTTTCAGAGCCAGCAGAGGTCAAAATAAGCAGTAATGCAAACTCAGTCATAGACATAGATTTTCACTTGCAACTTGCTTTAACATGTTTAACAGTGCATGAAATGTTGTGTAAAACAAAAAGAATGATGCATTTTAGTGGCTGGATCTGGTTTTATCACTTTCCGAATTCAACGTTGAAAATGAGCTTTTCAGAGCCAGCAGAGGTCAAAATAAGCAGTAATGCAAACTCAGTCGTAGACATAGATTTTCACTTGCAACTTGCTTTAACATGTTTAACAGTGCATGAAATGTTGTCTAAAACAAAAAGAAAATGCTTTTTAGTGGCTGGATCTGGTTTTTATCACATTCTGAATTGAACGTTGAAAATGAGCTTTTCAGAGCCAGCAGAGGTCAAAATAAGCAGTAATGCAAACTCAGTCATAGACATAGATTTTCACTTGCAACTTGCTTTAACATGTTTACCAGTGCATGAAATGTTGTCTAAAACAAAAAGAATGATGCATTTTAGTGGCTGGATCTGGTTTTATCACTTTCTGAATTCAACGTTAAAAATGAGCTTTTCAGAGCCAGCAGAGGTCAAAATAAGCAGTAATGCAAACTCAGTCGTAGACATAGATTTTCACTTGCAACTTGCTTTAACATGTTTAACAGTGCATGAAATGTTGTCTAAAACAAAAAGAAAATGCTTTTTAGTGGCTGGAACTGGTTTTATCACATTCTGAATTGGACGTTGAAAATGAGCTTTTCAGAGCCAGCAGAGGTCAAAATAAGCAGTAATGCAAACTCAGTCAGAGACAAAGATTTTCACTTGCAACTTGCTTTAACATGTTTAACAGTGCATAAAATGTTGTCTAAAACAAAAAGAAAATGCTTTTTAGTGGCTGGAACTGGTTTTATCACATTCTGAATTGAACGTTGAAAATGAGCTTTTCAGAGCCAGCAGAGGTCAAAATAAGCAGTGATGCAAACTCAGTCATAGACATAGATTTTCACTTGCAACTTTCTTAAACATATTTAACAGTGCATGAAATGTTGTCTAAAACAAAAAGAAAATGCTTTTTAGTGGCTGGAACTGGTTTTATCAGATTCTGAATTGAACGTTGAAAATGAGCTTTTCAGAGCCAGCAGAGGTCAAAATAAGCAGTAATGCAAACTCAGTCATAGACATAGATTTTCACTTGCAACTTGCTTTAACATGTTTAACAGTGCATGAAATGTTGTCTAAAACAAAAAGAAAATGCTTTTTAGTGGCTGGAAATGGTTTTATCACATTCTGAATTGAACGTTGAAAATGAGCTTTTCAGAGCCAGCAGAGGTCAAAATAAGCAGTAATGCAAACTCAGTCAGAGACAAAGATTTTCACTTGCAACTTGCTTTAACATGTTTAACAGTGCATGAAATGTTGTCTAAAACAAAAAGAAAATGCTTTTTAGTGGCTGGAACTGGTTTTATCACATTCTGAATTGAACGTTGAAAATGAGCTTTTCAGAGCCAGCAGAGGTCAAAATAAGCAGTGATGCAAACTCAGTCATAGACATAGATTTTCACTTGCAACTTTCTTAAACATATTTAACAGTGCATGAAATGTTGTCTAAAACAAAAAGAAAATGCTTTTTAGTGGCTGGAACTGGTTTTATCACATTCTGAATTGAACGTTGAAAATGAGCTTTTCAGAGCCAGCAGAGGTCAAAATAAGCAGTAATGCAAACTCAGTCAGAGACATAGATTTTCACTTGCAACTTGCTTTAACATGTTTAACAGTGCATGAAATGTTGTCTAAAACAAAAAGATAATGCTTTTTAGTGGCTGGAACTGGTTTTATCACATTCTGAATTGAACGTTGAAAATGAGCTTTTCAGAGCCAACAGAGGTCAAAATAACCAGTAATGCAAACTCAGTCATAGACATAGATTTTAACTTGCAACTTGCTTTAACATGTTTAACAGTGCATGAAATGTTATCTAAAACAAAAAGAATAATGCATTTTAGTGGCTGGATCTGGTTTTATCACTTTCTGAATTCAACGTTGAAAATGAGCTGTTCTCAGCCAGCAGAGGTCAAAATAAGCAGTAATGCAAACTCAGTCAGAGACATAGATTTTCACTTGCAACTTGCTTTAACATGTTTAACAGTGCATGAAATGTTATCTAAAACAAAAAGAATAATGCATTTTAGTGGCTGGATCTGGTTTTATCACTTTCTGAATTCAACGTTGAAAATGAGCTGTTCTCAGCCAGCAGAGGTCAAAATAAGCAGTAATGCAAACTCAGTCAAAGACATAGATTTTCACTTGCAACTTGCTTTAACATGTTTAACAGTGCATGAATTGTTGTCTAAAACAAAAAGAAAATGCTTTTTAGTGGCTGGAAATGGTTTTATCACATTCTGAGTTGAACGTTGAAAATGAGCTTTTCAGAGCCAGCAGAGGTCAAAATAAGCAGTAATGCAAACTCAGTCAGAGACAAAGATTTTCACTTGCAACTTTCTTAAACATATTTAACAGTGCATGAAATGTTGTCTAAAACAAAAAGAAAATGTTTTTTAGTGGCTGGAACTGGTTTTATCACATTCTGAATTGAACGTTGAAAATTAGCTTTTCAGAGCCAGCAGAGGTCAAAATAAGCAGTAATGCAAACTCAGTCAGAGACATAGATTTTCACTTGCAACTTGCTTTAACATGTTTAACAGTGCATGAAATGTTGTCTAAAACAAAAAGATAATGCTTTTTAGTGGCTGGAACTGGTTTTATCACATTCTGAATTGAACGTTGAAAATGAGCTTTTCAGAGCCAGCAGAGGTCAAAATAAGCAGTAATGCAAACTCAGTCATAGACATAGATTTTAACTTGCAACTTGCTTTAACATGTTTAACAGTGCATGAAATGTTATCTAAAACAAAAAGAATAATGCATTTTAGTGGCTGGATCTGGTTTTATCACATTCTGTATTGGACGTTGAAAATGAGCTTTTCAGAGCCAGCAGAGGTCAAAATAAGCAGTAATGCAAACTCAGTCATAGACATAGATTTTCACTTGCAACTTGCTTTAACATGTTTAACAGTGCATGAAATGTTGTCTTAAACAAAAAGAAAATGCTTTTTAGTGGCTGGATCTGGTTTTTATCACATTCTGAATTGAACGTTGAAAATGAGCTTTTCAGAGCCAGCAGAGGTCAAAATAAGCAGTAATGCAAACTCAGTCATAGACATAGATTTTCACTTGCAACTTGCTTTAACATGTTTAACAGTGCATGAAATGTTGTCTAAAACAAAAAGAATGATGCATTTTAGTGGCTGGATCTGGTTTTATCACTTTCTGAATTCAACGTTAAAAATGAGCTGTTCTCAGCCAGCAGAGGTCAAAATAAGCAGTAATGCAAACTCAGTCAGAGACATAGATTTTCACTTGCAACTTGCTTTAACATGTTTAACAGTGCATGAATTGTTGTCTAAAACAAAAAGAAAATGCTTTTTAGTGGCTGGAAATGGTTTTATCACATTCTGAATTGAACGTTGAAAATGAGCTTTTCAGAGCCAGCAGAGGTCAAAATAAGCAGTGATGCAAACTCAGTCATAGACATAGATTTTCACTTGCAACTTGCTTTAACATGTTTAACAGTGCATGAAATGTTGTCTAAAACAAAAAGAAAATGCTTTTTAGTGGCTGGAACTGGTTTTATCACATTCTGAATTGAACGTTGAAAATGAGCTTTTCAGAGCCAGCAGAGGTCAAAATAAGCAGTGATGCAAACTCAGTCATAGACATAGATTTTCACTTGCAACTTTCTTAAACATATTTAACAGTGCGTGAAATGTTGTCTAAAACAAAAAGAAAATGCTTTTTAGTGGCTGGAACTGGTTTTATCACATTCTGAATTGAACGTTGAAAATGAGCTTTTCAGAGCCAGCAGAGGTCAAAATAAGCAGTAATGCAAACTCAGTCAGAGACATAGATTTTCACTTGCAACTTGCTTTAACATGTTTAACAGTGCATGAAATGTTGTCTAAAACAAAAAGATAATGCTTTTTAGTGGCTGGAACTGGTTTTATCACATTCTGAATTGAACGTTGAAAATGAGCTTTTCAGAGCCAGCAGAGGTCAAAATAAGCAGTAATGCAAACTCAGTCATAGACATAGATTTTAACTTGCAACTTGCTTTATCATGTTTAACAGTGCATGAAATGTTATCTAAAACAAAAAGAATAATGCATTTTAGTGGCTGGATCTGGTTTTATCACATTCTGAATTGAACGTTGAAAATGAGCTTTTCAGAGCCAGCAGAGGTCAAAATAAGCAGTGATGCAAACTCAGTCATAGACATAGATTTTCACTTGCAACTTGCTTTAACATGTTTAACAGTGCATGAAATGTTGTCTAAAACAAAAAGAAAATGCTTTTTAGTGGCTGGAACTGGTTTTATCACATTCTGAATTGAACGTTGAAAATGAGCTTTTCAGAGCCAGCAGAGGTCAAAATAAGCAGTGATGCAAACTCAGTCATAGACATAGATTTTCACTTGCAACTTTCTTAAACATATTTAACAGTGCGTGAAATGTTGTCTAAAACAAAAAGAAAATGCTTTTTAGTGGCTGGAACTGGTTTTATCACATTCTGAATTGAACGTTGAAAATGAGCTTTTCAGAGCCAGCAGAGGTCAAAATAAGCAGTAATGCAAACTCAGTCAGAGACATAGATTTTCACTTGCAACTTGCTTTAACATGTTTAACAGTGCATGAAATGTTGTCTAAAACAAAAAGATAATGCTTTTTAGTGGCTGGAACTGGTTTTATCACATTCTGAATTGAACGTTGAAAATGAGCTTTTCAAGAGTTCACACTTAGCTGATGATTTACAAAGCTTATTTGGCATGCTGTCCCGGGAGAGAGCCCCGAGCTCAAGGGCTCCTCGAGCCCGGGGCTTCCTCCCGTTGGCAGAGCAAGAAGGGAGCCTGAGCTCGGTGGATCTCAGAACTCCCCTGCCGCTGTAGCTAAGGGAACGTAAGGAATTAGACCAGCTTGATTGTTAAGTATGTTGAATGTCTTTGGATGGTGGGAGGAAACCGGAGAGCCCGGGGAAAACCCACGCGGACACGGGAAGGACATACAAACTCCCCACAGAAACACTCACCGGTCCTATCGAACTAGGACCGGCAGTATTCTTGCTGTGTGGTTCACAGTGCTAACCTCTGGACCGCCGTGCCGCCCAATTACAGGTAAAGGAGGAGAATAGGGGAGGAGGGGGGTTTCTTCCAAACGAAGATAAAGTGAACTGAAAACTTAGACTATTTATGGTGCCTTAGGGCTCAAATGATTGGAAGATTAGTGATTAGCAAATGCGAGACTGGACGTGATAAATCATAAGCACGTGATCCTTTCGAAATTAGTTTATGAATAAACTTCACTTCAGAGCCAGCAGAGGTCAAAATAAGCAGTAATGCAAACTCAGTCATAGACATAGATTTTAACTTGCAACTTGCTTTATCATGTTTAACAGTGCATGAAATGTTATCTAAAACAAAAAGAATAATGCATTTTAGTGGCTGGATCTGGTTTTATCACATTCTGAATTGAACGTTGAAAATGAGCTTTTCAGAGCCAGCAGAGGTCAAAATAAGCAGTAATGCAAACTCAGTCAGAGACATAGATTTTCACTTGCAACTTGCTTTAACATGTTTAACAGTGCATGAAATGTTGTCTAAAACAAAAAGAAAATGCTTTTTAGTGGCTGGATCTGGTTTTTATCACATTCTGAATTGAACGTTGAAAATGAGCTTTTCAGAGCCAGCAGAGGTCAAAATAAGCAGTAATGCAAACTCAGTCATAGACATAGATTTTCACTTGCAACTTGCTTTAACATGTTTAACAGTGCATGAAATGTTGTCTAAAACAAAAAGAATGATGCATTTTAGTGGCTGGATCTGGTTTTATCACTTTCTGAATTCAACGTTGAAAATGAGCTTTTCAGAGCCAGCAGAGGTCAAAATAAGCAGTAATGCAAACTCAGTCGTAGACATAGATTTTCACTTGCAACTTGCTTTAACATGTTTAACAGTGCATGAAATGTTGTCTAAAACAAAAAGAAAATGCTTTTTAGTGGCTGGAACTGGTTTTATCACATTCTGAATTGGACGTTGAAAATGAGCTTTTCAGAGCCAGCAGAGGTCAAAATAAGCAGTAATGCAAACTCAGTCAGAGACAAAGATTTTCACTTGCAATTTGCTTTAACATGTTTAACAGTGCATGAAATGTTGTCTAAAACAAAAAGAAAATGCTTTTTAGTGGCTGGAACTGGTTTTATCACATTCTGAATTGAACGTTGAAAATGAGCTTTTCAGAGCCAGCAGAGGTCAAAATAAGCAGTGATGCAAACTCAGTCATAGACATAGATTTTCACTTGCAACTTTCTTAAACATATTTAACAGTGCATGAAATGTTGTCTAAAACAAAAAGAAAATGCTTTTTAGTGGCTGGAACTGGTTTTATCAGATTCTGAATTGAACGTTGAAAATTAGCTTTTCAGAGCCAGCAGAGGTCAAAATAAGCAGTAATGCAAACTCAGTCATAGACATAGATTTTCACTTGCAACTTGCTTTAACATGTTTAACAGTGCATGAAATGTTGTCTAAAACAAAAAGAAAATGCTTTTTAGTGGCTGGAAATGGTTTTATCACATTCTGAATTGAACGTTGAAAATGAGCTTTTCAGAGCCAGCAGAGGTCAAAATAAGCAGTAATGCAAACTCAGTCAGAGACAAAGATTTTCACTTGCAACTTGCTTTAACATGTTTAACAGTGCATGAAATGTTGTCTAAAACAACAAGAAAATGCTTTTTAGTGGCTTGAACTGGTTTTATCACATTCTGAATTGAACGTTGAAAATGAGCTTTTCAGAGCCAGCAGAAGTCAAAATAAGCAGTGATGCAAACTCAGTCATAGACATAGATTTTCACTTGCAACTTTCTTAAACATATTTAACAGTGCATGAAATGTTGTCTAAAACAAAAAGAAAATGCTTTTTAGTGGCTGGAACTGGTTTTATCACATTCTGAATTGAACGTTGAAAATGAGCTTTTCAGAGCCAGCAGAGGTCAAATAAGCAGTAATGCAAACTCAGTCAGAGACATAGATTTTCACTTGCAACTTGCTTTAACATGTTTAACAGTGCATGAAATGTTGTCTAAAACAAAAAGATAATGCTTTTTAGTGGCTGGAACTGGTTTTATCACATTCTGAATTGAACGTTGAAAATGAGCTTTTCAGAGCCAGCAGAGGTCAAAATAACCAGTAATGCAAACTCAGTCATAGACATAGATTTTAACTTGCAACTTGCTTTAACATGTTTAACAGTGCATGAAATGTTATCTAAAACAAAAAGAATAATGCATTTTAGTGGCTGGATCTGGTTTTATCACTTTCTGAATTCAACGTTGAAAATGAGCTTTTCAGAGCCAGCAGAGGTCAAAATAAGCAGTAATGCAAACTCAGTCAGAGACATAGATTTTCACTTGCAACTTGCTTTAACATGTTTAACAGTGCATGAATTGTTGTCTAAAACAAAAAGAAAATGCTTTTTAGTGGCTGGAAATGGTTTTATCACATTCTGAATTGAACGTTGAAAATGAGCTTTTCAGAGCCAGCAGAGGTCAAAATAAGCAGTGATGCAAACTCAGTCATAGACATAGATTTTCACTTGCAACTTCCTAAACATATTTAACAGTGCATGAAATGTTGTCTAAAACAAAAAGAAAATGCTTTTTAGTGGCTGGAACTGGTTTTATCACATTCTGAATTGAACGTTGAAAATGAGCTTTTCAGAGCCAGCAGAGGTCAAAATAAGCAGTAATGCAAACTCAGTCAGAGACATAGATTTTCACTTGCAACTTGCTTTAACATGTTTAACAGTGCATGAAATGTTGTCTAAAACAAAAAGATAATGCTTTTTAGTGGCTGGAACTGGTTTTATCACATTCTGAATTGAACGTTGAAAATGAGCTTTTCAGAGCCAGCAGAGGTCAAAATAAGCAGTAATGCAAACTCAGTCATAGACATAGATTTTCACTTGCAACTTGCTTTAACATGTTTAACAGTGCATGAAATGTTGTCTAAAACAAAAAGAAAATGCTTTTTAGTGGC
This sequence comes from Danio rerio, assembly GCF_052040795.2. NCBI lineage: Eukaryota > Metazoa > Chordata > Actinopteri > Cypriniformes > Danionidae > Danio > Danio rerio. The sequence goes on from NC_141033.1 coordinate 17,046,406, forward strand.
TGGATCTGGTTTTATCACATTCTGAATTGAACGTTGAAAATGAGCTTTTCAGAGCCAGCAGAGGTCAAAATAAGCACTAATGCAAACTCAGTCATAGACATAGATTTTCACTTGCAAATTGCTTTAACATGTTTAACAGTGCATGAATTGTTGTCTAAAACAAAAAGAAAATGCTTTTTAGTGGCTGGAACTGGTTTTATCACATTCTGAATTGAACGTTGAAAATGAGCTTTTTAGAGCCAGCAGAGGTCAAAATAAGCAGTGATGCAAACTCAGTCATAGACATAGATTTTCACTTGCAACTTTCTTAAACATATTTAACAGTGCATGAAATGTTGTCTAAAACAAAAAGAAAATGCTTTTTAGTGGCTGGAACTGGTTTTATCACATTCTGAATTGAACGTTGAAAATTAGCTTTTCAGAGCCAGCAGAGGTCAAAATAAGCAGTAATGCAAACTCAGTCAGAGACATAGATTTTCACTTGCAACTTGCTTTAACATGTTTAACAGTGCATGAAATGTTATCTAAAACAAAAAGAATAATGCATTTTAGTGGCTGGAACTGGTTTTATCACATTCTGAATTGAACGTTGAAAATGAGCTTTTCAGAGCCAGCAGAGGTCAAAATAAGCAGTAATGCAAACTCAGTCATAGACATAGATTTTCACTTGCAACTTGCTTTAACATGTTTAACAGTGCATGAAATGTTGTCTAAAACAAAAAGAATGATGCATTTTAGTGGCTGGATCTGGTTTTATCACTTTCTGAATTCAACGTTGAAAATGAGCTGTTCTCAGCCAGCAGAGGTCAAAATAAGCAGTAATGCAAACTCAGTCAGAGACATAGATTTTCACTTGCAACTTGCTTTAACATGTTTAACAGTGCATGAATTGTTGTCTAAAACAAAAAGAAAATGCTTTTTAGTGGCTGGAAATGGTTTTATCACATTCTGAATTGAACGTTGAAAATGAGCTTTTCAGAGCCAGCAGAGGTCAAAATAAGCAGTGATGCAAACTCAGTCATAGACATAGATTTTCACTTGCAACTTGCTTTAACATGTTTAACAGTGCATGAAATGCTGTCTAAAACAAAAAGAAAATGCTTTTTAGTGGCTGGAACTGGTTTTATCACATTCTGAATTGAACGTTGAAAATGAGCTTTTCAGAGCCAGCAGAGGTCAAAATAAGCAGTGATGCAAACTCAGTCATAGACATAGATTTTCACTTGCAACTTTCTTAAACATATTTAACAGTGCATGAAATGTTGTCTAAAACAAAAAGAAAATGCTTTTTAGTGGTTGGAACTGGTTTTATCACATTCTGAATTGAACGTTGAAAATTAGCTTTTCAGAGCCAGCAGAGGTCAAAATAAGCAGTAATGCAAACTCAGTCAGAGACATAGATTTTCACTTGCAACTTGCTTTAACATGTTTAACAGTGCATGAAATGTTGTCTAAAACAAAAAGATAATGCTTTTTAGTGGCTGGAACTGGTTTTATCACATTCTGAATTGAACGTTGAAAATGAGCTTTTCAGAGCCAGCAGAGGTCAAAATAAGCAGTAATGCAAACTCAGTCATAGACATAGATTTTAACTTGCAACTTGCTTTAACATGTTTAACAGTGCATGAAATGTTATCTAAAACAAAAAGAATAATGCATTTTAGTGGCTGGATCTGGTTTTATCACATTCTGTATTGGACGTTGAAAATGAGCTTTTCAGAGCCAGCAGAGGTCAAAATAAGCAGTAATGCAAACTCAGTCATAGACATAGATTTTCACTTGCAACTTGCTTTAACATGTTTAACAGTGCATGAAATGTTGTCTAAAACAAAAAGAATGATGCATTTTAGTGGCTGGATCTGGTTTTATCACTTTCTGAATTCAACGTTGAAAATGAGCTGTTCTCAGCCAGCAGAGGTCAAAATAAGCAGTAATGCAAACTCAGTCATAGACATAGATTTTCACTTGCAACTTGCTTTAACATGTTTAACAGTGCATGAAATGTTGTCTAAAACAAAAAGAAAATGCTCTTTAGTGGCTGGAAATGGTTTTATCACATTCTGAATTGAACGTTGAAAATGAGCTTTTCAGAGCCAGCAGAGGTCAAAATAAGCAGTAATGCAAACTCAGTCAGAGACATAGATTTTCACTTGCAACTTGCTTTAACATGTTTAACAGTGCATGAAATGTTGTCTAAAACAAAAAGAAAATGCTTTTTAGTGGCTGGAACTGGTTTTATCACATTTTGAATTGAACGTTGAAAATGAGCTTTTCAGAGCCAGCAGAGGTCAAAATAAGCAGTGATGCAAACTCAGTCATAGACATAGATTTTCACTTGCAACTTTCTTAAACATATTTAACAGTGCGTGAAATGTTGTCTAAAACAAAAAGAAAATGCTTTTTAGTGGCTGGAACTGGTTTTATCACATTCTGAATTGAACGTTGAAAATGAGCTTTTCAGAGCCAGCAGAGGTCAAAATAAGCAGTAATGCAAACTCAGTCAGAGACATAGATTTTCACTTGCAACTTGCTTTAACATGTTTAACAGTGCATGAAATGTTGTCTAAAACAAAAAGATAATGCTTTTTAGTGGCTGGAACTGGTTTTATCACATTCTGAATTGAACGTTGAAAATGAGCTTTTCAGAGCCAGCAGAGGTCAAAATAAGCAGTAATGCAAACTCAGTCATAGACATAGATTTTAACTTGCAACTTGCTTTATCATGTTTAACAGTGCATGAAATGTTATCTAAAACAAAAAGAATAATGCATTTTAGTGGCTGGATCTGGTTTTATCACATTCTGAATTGAACGTTGAAAATGAGCTTTTTAGAGCCAGCAGAGGTCAAAATAAGCAGTAATGCAAACTCAGTCAGAGACATAGATTTTCACTTGCAACTTGCTTTAACATGTTTAACAGTGCATGAAATGTTGTCTAAAACAAAAAAAAAATGCTTTTTAGTGGCTGGATCTGGTTTTTATCACATTCTGAATTGAACGTTGAAAATGAGCTTTTCAGAGCCAGCAGAGGTCAAAATAAGCAGTAATGCAAACTCAGTCATAGACATAGATTTTCACTTGCAACTTGCTTTAACATGTTTAACAGTGCATGAAATGTTGTCTAAAACAAAAAGAATGATGCATTTTAGTGGCTGGATCTGGTTTTATCACTTTCTGAATTCAACGTTGAAAATGAGCTTTTCAGAGCCAGCAGAGGTCAAAATAAGCAGTAATGCAAACTCAGTCGTAGACATAGATTTTCACTTGCAACTTGCTTTAACATGTTTAACAGTGCATGAAATGTTGTCTAAAACAAAAAGAAAATGCTTTTTAGTGGCTGGAACTGGTTTTATCACATTCTGAATTGGACGTTGAAAATGAGCTTTTCAGAGCCAGCAGAGGTCAAAATAAGCAGTAATGCAAACTCAGTCACAGACAAAGATTTTCACTTGCAATTTGCTTTAACATGTTTAACAGTGCATGAAATGTTGTCTAAAACAAAAAGAAAATGCTTTTTAGTGGCTGGAACTGGTTTTATCACATTCTGAATTGAACGTTGAAAATGAGCTTTTCAGAGCCAGCAGAGGTCAAAATAAGCAGTGATGCAAACTCAGTCATAGACATAGATTTTCACTTGCAACTTTCTTAAACATATTTAACAGTGCATGAAATGTTGTCTAAAACAAAAAGAAAATGCTTTTTAGTGGCTGGAAATGGTTTTATCACATTCTGAATTGAACGTTGAAAATGAGCTTTTCAGAGCCAGCAGAGGTCAAAATAAGCAGTAATGCAAACTCAGTCAGAGACATAGATTTTCACTTGCAACTTGCTTTAACATGTTTAACAGTGCATGAAATGTTGTCTAAAACAAAAAGAAAATGCTTTTTAGTGGCTGGAACTGGTTTTATCACATTCTGAATTGAACGTTGAAAATGAGCTTTTCAGAGCCAGCAGAGGTCAAAATAAGCAGTGATGCAAACTCAGTCATAGACATAGATTTTCACTTGCAACTTTCTTAAACATATTTAACAGTGCGTGAAATGTTGTCTAAAACAAAAAGAAAATGCTTTTTAGTGGCTGGAACTGGTTTTATCACATTCTGAATTGAACGTTGAAAATGAGCTTTTCAGAGCCAGCAGAGGTCAAAATAAGCAGTAATGCAAACTCAGTCAGAGACATAGATTTTCACTTGCAACTTGCTTTAACATGTTTAACAGTGCATGAAATGTTGTCTAAAACAAAAAGATAATGCTTTTTAGTGGCTGGAACTGGTTTTATCACATTCTGAATTGAACGTTGAAAATGAGCTTTTCAGAGCCAGCAGAGGTCAAAATAAGCAGTAATGCAAACTCAGTCATAGACATAGATTTTAACTTGCAACTTGCTTTATCATGTTTAACAGTGCATGAAATGTTATCTAAAACAAAAAGAATAATGCATTTTAGTGGCTGGATCTGGTTTTATCACATTCTGAATTGAACGTTGAAAATGAGCTTTTCAGAGCCAGCAGAGGTCAAAATAAGCAGTAATGCAAACTCAGTCAGAGACATAGATTTTCACTTGCAACTTGCTTTAACATGTTTAACAGTGCATGAAATGTTGTCTAAAACAAAAAGAAAATGCTTTTTAGTGGCTGGATCTGGTTTTATCACATTCTGAATTGAACGTTGAAAATGAGCTTTTCAGAGCCAGCAGAGGTCAAAATAAGCACTAATGCAAACTCAGTCATAGACATAGATTTTCACTTGCAAATTGCTTTAACTTGTTTAACAGTGCATGAATTGTTGTCTAAAACAAAAAGAAAATGCTTTTTAGTGGCTGGAACTGGTTTTATCACATTCTGAATTGAACGTTGAAAATGAGCTTTTTAGAGCCAGCAGAGGTCAAAATAAGCAGTGATGCAAACTTAGTCATAGACATAGATTTTCACTTGCAACTTTCTTAAACATATTTAACAGTGCATGAAATGTTGTCTAAAACAAAAAGAAAATGCTTTTTAGTGGCTGGAACTGGTTTTATCACATTCTGAATTGAACGTTGAAAATGAGCTTTTCAGAGCCAGCAGAGGTCAAAATAAGCAGTAATGCAAACTCAGTCAGAGACATAGATTTTCACTTGCAACTTGCTTTAACATGTTTAACAGTGCATGAAATGTTGTCTAAAACAAAAAGATAATGCTTTTTAGTGGCTGGAACTGGTTTTATCACATTCTGAATTGAACGTTGAAAATGAGCTTTTCAGAGCCAGCAGAGGTCAAAATAAGCAGTAATGCAAACTCAGTCATAGACATAGATTTTAACTTGCAACTTGCTTTAACATGTTTAACAGTGCATGAAATGTTATCTAAAACAAAAAGAATAATGCATTTTAGTGGCTGGATCTGGTTTTATCACATTCTGTATTGGACGTTGAAAATGAGCTTTTCAGAGCCAGCAGAGGTCAAAATAAACAGTAATGCAAACTCAGTCAGAGACATAGATTTTCACTTGCAACTTGCTTTAACATGTTTAACAGTGCATGAAATGTTGTCTAAAACAAAAAGAAAATGCTTTTTAGTGGCTGGATCTGGTTTTATCACTTTCTGAATTCAACGTTGAAAATGAGCTTTTCAGAGCCAGCAGAGGTCAAAATAAGCAGTAATGCAAACTCAGTCGTAGACATAGATTTTCACTTGCAACTTGCTTTAACATGTTTAACAGTGCATGAAATGTTGTCTAAAACAAAAAGAAAATGCTTTTTAGTGGCTGGAACTGGTTTTATCACATTCTGAATTGAACGTTGAAAATTAGCTTTTCAGAGCCAGCAGAGGTCAAAATAAGCAGTAATGCAAACTCAGTCAGAGACATAGATTTTCACTTGCAACTTGCTTTAACATGTTTACAGTGCATGAAATGTTGTCTAAAACAAAAAGATAATGCTTTTTAGTGGCTGGAACTGGTTTTATCACATTCTGAATTGAACGTTGAAAATGAGCTTTTCAGAGCCAGCAGAGGTCAAAATTAGCAGTAATGCAAACTCAGTCATAGACATAGATTTTAACTTGCAACTTGCTTTAACATGTTTAACAGTGCATGAAATGTTATCTAAAACAAAAAGAATAATGCATTTTAGTGGCTGGATCTGGTTTTATCACATTCTGTATTGGACGTTGAAAATGAGCTTTTCAGAGCCAGCAGAGGTCAAAATAAGCAGTAATGCAAACTCAGTCATAGACATAGATTTTCACTTGCAACTTGCTTTAACATGTTTAACAGTGCATGAAATGTTGTCTTAAACAAAAAGAATGATGCATTTTAGTGGCTGGATCTGGTTTTATCACTTTCTGAATTCAACGTTGAAAATGAGCTGTTCTCAGCCAGCAGAGGTCAAAATAAGCAGTAATGCAAACTCAGTCAAAGACATAGATTTTCACTTGCAACTTGCTTTAACATGTTTAACAGTGCATGAATTGTTGTCTAAAACAAAAAGAAAATGCTTTTTAGTGGCTGGAAATGGTTTTATCACATTCTGAATTGAACGTTGAAAATGAGCTTTTCAGAGCCAGCAGAGGTCAAAATAAGCAGTAATGCAAACTCAGTCAGAGACAAAGATTTTCACTTGCAACTTGCTTTAACATGTTTAACAGTGCATGAAATGTTGTCTAAAACAAAAAGAAAATGCTTTTTAGTGGCTGGAACTGGTTTTATCACATTCTGAATTGAATGTTGAAAATGAGCTTTTCAGAGCCAGCAGAGGTCAAAATAAGCAGTGATGCAAACTCAGTCATAGACATAGATTTTCACTTGCAACTTTCTTAAACATATTTAACAGTGCATGAAATGTTGTCTAAAACAAAAAGAAAATGCTTTTTAGTGGCTGGAACTGGTTTTATCACATTCTGAATTGAACGTTGAAAATTAGCTTTTCAGAGCCAGCAGAGGTCAAAATAAGCAGTAATGCAAACTCAGTCAGAGACATAGATTTTCACTTGCAACTTGCTTTAACATGTTTAACAGTGCATGAAATGTTGTCTAAAACAAAAAGATAATGCTTTTTAGTGGCTGGAACTGGTTTTATCACATTCTGAATTGAACGTTGAAAATGAGCTTTTCAGAGCCAGCAGAGGTCAAAATAAGCAGTAATGCAAACTCAGTCATAGACATAGATTTTCACTTGCAACTTGCTTTAACATGTTTAACAGTGCATGAAATGTTGTCTAAAACAAAAAGAATGATGCATTTTAGTGGCTGGATCTGGTTTTATTACTTTCTGAATTCAACGTTGAAAATGAGCTGTTCTCAGCCAGCAGAGGTCAAAATAAGCAGTAATGCAAACTCAGTCAGAGACATAGATTTTCACTTGCAACTTGCTTTAACATGTTTAACAGTGCATGAATTGTTGTCTGAAACAAAAAGAAAATGCTTTTTAGTGGCTGGAAATGGTTTTATCACATTCTGAATTGAACGTTGAAAATGAGCTTTTCAGAGCCAGCAGAGGTCAAAATAAGCAGTGATGCAAAGTCAGTCATAGACATAGATTTTCACTTGCAACTTTCTTAAACATATTTAACAGTGCATGAAATGTTGTCTAAAACAAAAAGATAATGCTTTTTAGTGGCTGGAACTGGTTTTATCACATTCTGAATTGAACGTTGAAAATTAGCTTTTCAGAGCCAGCAGAGGTCAAAATAAGCAGTAATGCAAACTCAGTCATAGACATAGATTTTAACTTGCAACTTGCTTTAACATGTTTAACAGTGCATGAAATGTTATCTAAAACAAAAAGAATAATGCATTTTAGTGGCTGGATCTGGTTTTATCACATTCTGTATTGGACGTTGAAAATGAGCTTTTCAGAGCCAGCAGAGGTCAAAATAAGCAGTAATGCAAACTCAGTCATAGACATAGATTTTCACTTGCAACTTGCTTTAACATGTTTAACAGTGCATGAAATGTTGTCTAAAACAAAAAGAATGATGCATTTTAGTGGCTGGATCTGGTTTTATCACTTTCTGAATTCAACGTTAAAAATGAGCTGTTCTCAGCCAGCAGAGGTCAAAATAAGCAGTAATGCAAACTCAGTCAGAGACATAGATTTTCACTTGCAACTTGCTTTAACATGTTTAACAGTGCATGAATTGTTGTCTGAAACAAAAAGAAAATGCTTTTTAGTGGCTGGAAATGGTTTTATCACATTCTGAATTGAACGTTGAAAATGAGCTTTTCAGAGCCAGCAGAGGTCAAAATAAGCAGTGATGCAAACTCAGTCATAGACATAGATTTTCACTTGCAACTTTCTTAAACATATTTAATAGTGCATGAAATGTTGTCTAAAACAAAAAGATAATGCTTTTTAGTGGCTGGAACTGGTTTTATCACATTCTGAATTGAACGTTGAAAATTAGCTTTTCAGAGCCAGCAGAGGTCAAAATAAGCAGTAATGCAAACTCAGTCATAGACATAGATTTTCACTTGCAACTTGCTTTAACATGTTTAACAGTGCATGAAATGTTGTCTAAAACAAAAAGAATGATGCATTTTAGTGGCTGGATCTGGTTTTATCACTTTCTGAATTCAACGTTGAAAATGAGCTGTTCTCAGCCAGCAGAGGTCAAAATAAGCAGTAATGCAAACTCAGTCAGAGACATAGATTTTCACTTGCAACTTGCTTTAACATGTTTAACAGTGCATGAATTGTTGTCTGAAACAAAAAGAAAATGCTTTTTAGTGGCTGGAAATGGTTTTATCACATTCTGAATTGAACGTTGAAAATGAGCTTTTCAGAGCCAGCAGAGGTCAAAATAAGCAGTGATGCAAAGTCAGTCATAGACATAGATTTTCACTTGCAACTTTCTTAAACATATTTAACAGTGCATGAAATGTTGTCTAAAACAAAAAGAAAATGCTTTTTAGTGGCTGGAACTGGTTTTTATCACATTCTGAATTGAACGTTGAAAATTAGCTTTTCAGAGCCAGCAGAGGTCAAAATAAGCAGTAATGCAAACTCAGTCAGAGACATAGATTTTCACTTGCAACTTGCTTTAACATGTTTAACAGTGCATGAAATGTTGTCTAAAACAAAAAGATAATGCTTTTTAGTGGCTGGAACTGGTTTTATCACATTCTGAATTGAACGTTGAAAATGAGCTTTTCAGAGCCAGCAGAGGTCAAAATAAGCAGTAATGCAAACTCAGTCATAGACATAGATTTTAACTTGCAACTTGCTTTAACATGTTTAACAGTGCATGAAATGGTATCTAAAACAAAAAGAATAATGCATTTTAGTGGCTGGATCTGGTTTTATCACATTCTGTATTGGACGTTGAAAATGAGTTTTTCAGAGCCAGCAGAGGTCAAAATAAGCAGTAATGCAAACTCAGTCAGAGACATAGATTTTCACTTGCAACTTGCTTTAACATGTTTAACAGTGCATAAATTGTTGTCTAAAACAAAAAAGAATGATGCATTTTATGGCTGGATCTGTTTTATCACTTTCTGAATTGGACGTTGAAAATGAGCTTATCTCAGCCAGCAGAGAGGTCAAATCACAGTAATGCAAACTCAGTCAGAGACATAGATTTTCACTTGCAACTTGCTTTAACATGTTTAACAGTGCATGAATTGTTGTCTAAAACAAAAAAGAATGATGCATTTTATGGCTGGATCTGTTTTATCACTTTCTGAATTGGACGTTGAAAATGAGCTTATCTCAGCCAGCAGAGAGGTCAAATCACAGTAATGCAAACTCAGTCAGAGACATAGATATTCACTTGCAACTTGCTTTAACATGTTTAACAGTGCATAAATTGTTGTCTAAAACAAAACAGAATGATGCATTTTATGGCTGGATCTGTTTTTATCACTTTCTGAATTGGACGTTGAAAATGAGCTTATCTCAGCCAGCAGAGAGGTCAAATCACAGTAATGCAAACTCAGTCAGAGACATAGATTTTCACTTGCAACTTGCTTTAACATGTTTAACAGTGCATGAATTGTTGTCTAAAACAAAAAAGAATGATGCATTTTATGGCTGGATCTGTTTTATAACTTTCTGAATTGGACGTTGAAAATGAGCTTATCTCAGCCAGCAGAGAGGTCAAATCACAGTAATGCAAACTCAGTCAGAGACATAGATTTTCACTTGCAACTTGCTTTAACATGTTTAACAGTGCATAAATTGTTGTCTAAAACAAAAAAGAATGATGCATTTTATGGCTGGATCTGTTTTATCACTTTCTGAATTGGACTTTGAAAATGAGCTTATCTCAGCCAGCAGAGAGGTCAAATCACAGTAATGCAAACTCAGTCAGAGACATAGATTTTCACTTGCAACTTGCTTTAACATGTTTAACAGTGCATAAATTGTTGTCTGAAACAAAAAAGAATGATGCATTTTATGGCTGGATCTGTTTTATCACTTTCTGAATTGGACGTTGAAAATGAGCTTATCTCAGCCAGCAGAGAGGTCAAATCACAGTAATGCAAACTCAGTCAGAGACAAAGATTTTCACTTGCAACTTGCTTTAACATGTTTAACAGTGCATGAAATGTTGTCTAAAACAAAAAGAAAATGCTTTTTAGTGGCTGGAACTGGTTTTATCACATTCTGAATTGAACGTTGAAAATGAGCTTTTCAGAGCCAGCAGAGGTCAAAATAAGCAGTGATGCAAACTCAGTCATAGACATAGATTTTCACTTGCAACTTTCTTAAACATATTTAACAGTGCATGAATTGTTGTCTAAAACAAAAAAGAATGATGCATTTTATGGCTGGATCTGTTTTTATCACTTTCTGAATTGGACGTTGAAAATGAGCTTATCTCAGCCAGCAGAGAGGTCAAATCACAGTAATGCAAACTCAGTCGTAGACATAGATTTTAACTTGCAACTTGCTTTAACATGTTTAACAGTGCATGAAATGTTATCTAAAACAAAAAGAATAATGCATTTTAGTGGCTGGATCTGGTTTTATCACATTCTGTATTGGACGTTGAAAATGAGCTTTTCAGAGCCAGCAGAGGTCAAAATAAGCAGTAATGCAAACTCAGTCATAGACATAGATTTTCACTTGCAACTTGCTTTAACATGTTAAACAGTGCATGAAATGTTGTCTAAAACAAAAAGAATGATGCATTTTAGTGGCTGGATCTGGTTTTATCACTTTCTGAATTCAACGTTGAAAATGAGCTGTTCTCAGCCAGCAGAGGTCAAAATAAGCAGTGATGCAAACTCAGTCATAGACATAGATTTTCACTTGCAACTTTCTTAAACATATTTAACAGTGCATGAAATGTTGTCTAAAACAAAAAGAAAATGCTTTTTAGTGGCTGGAACTGGTTTTTATCACATTCTGAATTGAACGTTGAAAATTAGCTTTTCAGAGCCAGCAGAGGTCAAAATAAGCAGTAATGCAAACTCAGTCAGAGACATAGATTTTCACTTGCAACTTGCTTTAACATGTTTAACAGTGCATGAAATGTTGTCTAAAACAAAAAGATAATGCTTTTTAGTGGCTGGAACTGGTTTTATCACATTCTGAATTGAACGTTGAAAATGAGCTTTTCAGAGCCAGCAGAGGTCAAAATAAGCAGTAATGCAAACTCAGTCATAGACATAGATTTTAACTTGCAACTTGCTTTAACATGTTTAACAGTGCATGAAATGGTATCTAAAACAAAAAGAATAATGCATTTTAGTGGCTGGAACTGGTTTTATCACATTCTGAATTGAACGTTGAAAATGAGCTTTTCAGAGCCAGCAGAGGTCAAAATAAGCAGTAATGCAAACTCAGTCATAGACATAGATTTTAACTTGCAACTTGCTTTAACATGTTTAACAGTGCATGAAATGTTATCTAAAACAAAAAGAATAATGCATTTTAGTGGCTGTATCTGGTTTTATCACATTCTGTATTGGACGTTGAAAATGAGCTTTTCAGAGCCAGCAGAGGTCAAAATAAACAGTAATGCAAACTCAGTCAGAGACATAGATTTTCACTTGCAACTTGCTTTAACATGTTTAACAGTGCATGAAATGTTGTCTAAAACAAAAAGAAAATGCTTTTTAGTGGCTGGATCTGGTTTTATCACTTTCTGAATTCAACGTTGAAAATGAGCTTTTCAGAGCCAGCAGAGGTCAAAATAAGCAGTAATGCAAACTCAGTCGTAGACATAGATTTTCACTTGCAACTTGCTTTAACATGTTTAACAGTGCATGAAATGTTGTCTAAAACAAAAAGAAAATGCTTTTTAGTGGCTGGAACTGGTTTTATCACATTCTGAATTGAACGTTGAAAATTAGCTTTTCAGAGCCAGCAGAGGTCAAAATAAGCAGTAATGCAAACTCAGTCAGAGACATAGATTTTCACTTGCAACTTGCTTTAACATGTTTACAGTGCATGAAATGTTGTCTAAAACAAAAAGATAATGCTTTTTAGTGGCTGGAACTGGTTTTATCACATTCTGAATTGAACGTTGAAAATGAGCTTTTCAGAGCCAGCAGAGGTCAAAATAAGCAGTAATGCAAACTCAGTCATAGACATAGATTTTAACTTGCAACTTGCTTTAACATGTTTAACAGTGCATGAAATGTTATCTAAAACAAAAAGAATAATGCATTTTAGTGGCTGGATCTGGTTTTATCACATTCTGTATTGGACGTTGAAAATGAGCTTTTCAGAGCCAGCAGAGGTCAAAATAAGCAGTAATGCAAACTCAGTCATAGACATAGATTTTCACTTGCAACTTGCTTTAACATGTTTAACAGTGCATGAAATGTTGTCTTAAACAAAAAGAATGATGCATTTTAGTGGCTGGATCTGGTTTTATCACTTTCTGAATTCAACGTTGAAAATGAGCTGTTCTCAGCCAGCAGAGGTCAAAATAAGCAGTAATGCAAACTCAGTCAAAGACATAGATTTTCACTTGCAACTTGCTTTAACATGTTTAACAGTGCATGAATTGTTGTCTAAAACAAAAAGAAAATGCTTTTTAGTGGCTGGAAATGGTTTTATCACATTCTGAATTGAACGTTGAAAATGAGCTTTTCAGAGCCAGCAGAGGTCAAAATAAGCAGTAATGCAAACTCAGTCAGAGACAAAGATTTTCACTTGCAACTTGCTTTAACATGTTTAACAGTGCATGAAATGTTGTCTAAAACAAAAAGAAAATGCTTTTTAGTGGCTGGAACTGGTTTTATCACATTCTGAATTGAATGTTGAAAATGAGCTTTTCAGAGCCAGCAGAGGTCAAAATAAGCAGTGATGCAAACTCAGTCATAGACATAGATTTTCACTTGCAACTTTCTTAAACATATTTAACAGTGCATGAAATGTTGTCTAAAACAAAAAGAAAATGCTTTTTAGTGGCTGGAACTGGTTTTATCACATTCTGAATTGAACGTTGAAAATTAGCTTTTCAGAGCCAGCAGAGGTCAAAATAAGCAGTAATGCAAACTCAGTCAGAGACATAGATTTTCACTTGCAACTTGCTTTAACATGTTTAACAGTGCATGAAATGTTGTCTAAAACAAAAAGATAATGCTTTTTAGTGGCTGGAACTGGTTTTATCACATTCTGAATTGAACGTTGAAAATGAGCTTTTCAGAGCCAGCAGAGGTCAAAATAAGCAGTAATGCAAACTCAGTCATAGACATAGATTTTCACTTGCAACTTGCTTTAACATGTTTAACAGTGCATGAAATGTTGTCTAAAACAAAAAGAATGATGCATTTTAGTGGCTGGATCTGGTTTTATCACTTTCTGAATTCAACGTTGAAAATGAGCTGTTCTCAGCCAGCAGAGGTCAAAATAAGCAGTAATGCAAACTCAGTCAGAGACATAGATTTTCACTTGCAACTTGCTTTAACATGTTTAACAGTGCATGAATTGTTGTCTGAAACAAAAAGAAAATGCTTTTTAGTGGCTGGAAATGGTTTTATCACATTCTGAATTGAACGTTGAAAATGAGCTTTTCAGAGCCAGCAGAGGTCAAAATAAGCAGTGATGCAAAGTCAGTCATAGACATAGATTTTCACTTGCAACTTTCTTAAACATATTTAACAGTGCATGAAATGTTGTCTAAAACAAAAAGATAATGCTTTTTAGTGGCTGGAACTGGTTTTATCACATTCTGAATTGAACGTTGAAAATTAGCTTTTCAGAGCCAGCAGAGGTCAAAATAAGCAGTAATGCAAACTCAGTCATAGACATAGATTTTAACTTGCAACTTGCTTTAACATGTTTAACAGTGCATGAAATGTTATCTAAAACAAAAAGAATAATGCATTTTAGTGGCTGGATCTGGTTTTATCACATTCTGTATTGGACGTTGAAAATGAGCTTTTCAGAGCCAGCAGAGGTCAAAATAAGCAGTAATGCAAACTCAGTCATAGACATAGATTTTCACTTGCAACTTGCTTTAACATGTTTAACAGTGCATGAAATGTTGTCTAAAACAAAAAGAATGATGCATTTTAGTGGCTGGATCTGGTTTTATCACTTTCTGAATTCAACGTTAAAAATGAGCTGTTCTCAGCCAGCAGAGGTCAAAATAAGCAGTAATGCAAACTCAGTCAGAGACATAGATTTTCACTTGCAACTTGCTTTAACATGTTTAACAGTGCATGAATTGTTGTCTGAAACAAAAAGAAAATGCTTTTTAGTGGCTGGAAATGGTTTTATCACATTCTGAATTGAACGTTGAAAATGAGCTTTTCAGAGCCAGCAGAGGTCAAAATAAGCAGTGATGCAAACTCAGTCATAGACATAGATTTTCACTTGCAACTTTCTTAAACATATTTAATAGTGCATGAAATGTTGTCTAAAACAAAAAGATAATGCTTTTTAGTGGCTGGAACTGGTTTTATCACATTCTGAATTGAACGTTGAAAATTAGCTTTTCAGAGCCAGCAGAGGTCAAAATAAGCAGTAATGCAAACTCAGTCATAGACATAGATTTTCACTTGCAACTTGCTTTAACATGTTTAACAGTGCATGAAATGTTGTCTAAAACAAAAAGAAAATGCTTTATAGTGGCTGGATCTGGTTTTATCACATTCTGAATTGAACGTTGAAAATGAGCTTTTCAGAGCCAGCAGAGGTCAAAATAAGCACTAATGCAAACTCAGTCATAGACATAGATTTTCACTTGCAAATTGCTTTAACATGTTTAACAGTGCATGAATTGTTGTCTAAAACAAAAAGAAAATGCTTTTTAGTGGCTGGAACTGGTTTTATCACATTCTGAATTGAACGTTGAAAATGAGCTTTTTAGAGCCAGCAGAGGTCAAAATAAGCAGTGATGCAAACTCAGTCATAGACATAGATTTTCACTTGCAACTTTCTTAAACATATTTAACAGTGCATGAAATGTTGTCTAAAACAAAAAGAAAATGCTTTTTAGTGGCTGGAACTGGTTTTTATCACATTCTGAATTGAACGTTGAAAATTAGCTTTTCAGAGCCAGCAGAGGTCAAAATAAGCAGTAATGCAAACTCAGTCAGAGACATAGATTTTCACTTGCAACTTGCTTTAACATGTTTAACAGTGCATGAAATGTTGTCTAAAACAAAAAGATAATGCTTTTTAGTGGCTGGAACTGGTTTTATCACATTCTGAATTGAACGTTGAAAATGAGCTTTTCAGAGCCAGCAGAGGTCAAAATAAGCAGTAATGCAAACTCAGTCATAGACATAGATTTTAACTTGCAACTTGCTTTAACATGTTTAACAGTGCATGAAATGGTATCTAAAACAAAAAGAATAATGCATTTTAGTGGCTGGATCTGGTTTTATCACATTCTGTATTGGACGTTGAAAATGAGTTTTTCAGAGCCAGCAGAGGTCAAAATAAGCAGTAATGCAAACTCAGTCAGAGACATAGATTTTCACTTGCAACTTGCTTTAACATGTTTAACAGTGCATAAATTGTTGTCTAAAACAAAAAAGAATGATGCATTTTATGGCTGGATCTGTTTTATCACTTTCTGAATTGGACGTTGAAAATGAGCTTATCTCAGCCAGTAGAGAGGTCAAATCACAGTAATGCAAACTCAGTCAGAGACATAGATTTTCACTTGCAACTTGCTTTAACATGTTTAACAGTGCATGAATTGTTGTCTAAAACAAAAAAGAATGATGCATTTTATGGCTGGATCTGTTTTATCACTTTCTGAATTGGACGTTGAAAATGAGCTTATCTCAGCCAGCAGAGAGGTCAAATCACAGTAATGCAAACTCAGTCAGAGACATAGATATTCACTTGCAACTTGCTTTAACATGTTTAACAGTGCATAAATTGTTGTCTAAAACAAAACAGAATGATGCATTTTATGGCTGGATCTGTTTTTATCACTTTCTGAATTGGACGTTGAAAATGAGCTTATCTCAGCCAGCAGAGAGGTCAAATCACAGTAATGCAAACTCAGTCAGAGACATAGATTTTCACTTGCAACTTGCTTTAACATGTTTAACAGTGCATGAATTGTTGTCTAAAACAAAAAAGAATGATGCATTTTATGGCTGGATCTGTTTTATAACTTTCTGAATTGGACGTTGAAAATGAGCTTATCTCAGCCAGCAGAGAGGTCAAATCACAGTAATGCAAACTCAGTCAGAGACATAGATTTTCACTTGCAACTTGCTTTAACATGTTTAACAGTGCATAAATTGTTGTCTAAAACAAAAAAGAATGATGCATTTTATGGCTGGATCTGTTTTATCACTTTCTGAATTGGACTTTGAAAATGAGCTTATCTCAGCCAGCAGAGAGGTCAAATCACAGTAATGCAAACTCAGTCAGAGACATAGATTTTCACTTGCAACTTGCTTTAACATGTTTAACAGTGCATAAATTGTTGTCTGAAACAAAAAAGAATGATGCATTTTATGGCTGGATCTGTTTTATCACTTTCTGAATTGGACGTTGAAAATGAGCTTATCTCAGCCAGCAGAGAGGTCAAATCACAGTAATGCAAACTCAGTCAGAGACAAAGATTTTCACTTGCAACTTGCTTTAACATGTTTAACAGTGCATGAAATGTTGTCTAAAACAAAAAGAATAATGCATTTTAGTGGCTGGATCTGGTTTTATCACAATCTGTATTGGACGTTGAAAATGAGCTTTTCAGAGCCAGCAGAGGTCAAAATAAGCAGTAATGCAAACTCAGTCATAGACATAGATTTTCACTTGCAACTTGCTTTAACATGTTAAACAGTGCATGAAATGTTGTCTAAAACAAAAAGAATGATGCATTTTAGTGGCTGGATCTGGTTTTATCACTTTCTGAATTCAACGTTGAAAATGAGCTGTTCTCAGCCAGCAGAGGTCAAAATAAGCAGTGATGCAAACTCAGTCATAGACATAGATTTTCACTTGCAACTTTCTTAAACATATTTAACAGTGCATGAAATGTTGTCTAAAACAAAAAGAAAATGCTTTTTAGTGGCTGGAACTGGTTTTTATCACATTCTGAATTGAACGTTGAAAATTAGCTTTTCAGAGCCAGCAGAGGTCAAAATAAGCAGTAATGCAAACTCAGTCAGAGACATAGATTTTCACTTGCAACTTGCTTTAACATGTTTAACAGTGCATGAAATGTTGTCTAAAACAAAAAGATAATGCTTTTTAGTGGCTGGAACTGGTTTTATCACATTCTGAATTGAACGTTGAAAATGAGCTTTTCAGAGCCAGCAGAGGTCAAAATAAGCAGTAATGCAAACTCAGTCATAGACATAGATTTTAACTTGCAACTTGCTTTAACATGTTTAACAGTGCATGAAATGGTATCTAAAACAAAAAGAATAATGCATTTTAGTGGCTGGATCTGGTTTTATCACATTCTGTATTGGACGTTGAAAATGAGTTTTTCAGAGCCAGCAGAGGTCAAAATAAGCAGTAATGCAAACTCAGTCAGAGACATAGATTTTCACTTGCAACTTGCTTTAACATGTTTAACAGTGCATAAATTGTTGTCTAAAACAAAAAAGAATGATGCATTTTATGGCTGGATCTGTTTTATCACTTTCTGAATTGGACGTTGAAAATGAGCTTATCTCAGCCAGCAGAGAGGTCAAATCACAGTAATGCAAACTCAGTCAGAGACATAGATTTTCACTTGCAACTTGCTTTAACATGTTTAACAGTGCATGAATTGTTGTCTAAAACAAAAAAGAATGATGCATTTTATGGCTGGATCTGTTTTATCACTTTCTGAATTGGACGTTGAAAATGAGCTTATCTCAGCCAGCAGAGAGGTCAAATCACAGTAATGCAAACTCAGTCAGAGACATAGATATTCACTTGCAACTTGCTTTAACATGTTTAACAGTGCATAAATTGTTGTCTAAAACAAAACAGAATGATGCATTTTATGGCTGGATCTGTTTTTATCACTTTCTGAATTGGACGTTGAAAATGAGCTTATCTCAGCCAGCAGAGAGGTCAAATCACAGTAATGCAAACTCAGTCAGAGACATAGATTTTCACTTGCAACTTGCTTTAACATGTTTAACAGTGCATGAATTGTTGTCTAAAACAAAAAAGAATGATGCATTTTATGGCTGGATCTGTTTTATAACTTTCTGAATTGGACGTTGAAAATGAGCTTATCTCAGCCAGCAGAGAGGTCAAATCACAGTAATGCAAACTCAGTCAGAGACATAGATTTTCACTTGCAACTTGCTTTAACATGTTTAACAGTGCATAAATTGTTGTCTAAAACAAAAAAGAATGATGCATTTTATGGCTGGATCTGTTTTATCACTTTCTGAATTGGACTTTGAAAATGAGCTTATCTCAGCCAGCAGAGAGGTCAAATCACAGTAATGCAAACTCAGTCAGAGACATAGATTTTCACTTGCAACTTGCTTTAACATGTTTAACAGTGCATAAATTGTTGTCTGAAACAAAAAAGAATGATGCATTTTATGGCTGGATCTGTTTTATCACTTTCTGAATTGGACGTTGAAAATGAGCTTATCTCAGCCAGCAGAGAGGTCAAATCACAGTAATGCAAACTCAGTCAGAGACAAAGATTTTCACTTGCAACTTGCTTTAACATGTTTAACAGTGCATGAAATGTTGTCTAAAACAAAAAGAAAATGCTTTTTAGTGGCTGGAACTGGTTTTATCACATTCTGAATTGAACGTTGAAAATGAGCTTTTCAGAGCCAGCAGAGGTCAAAATAAGCAGTGATGCAAACTCAGTCATAGACATAGATTTTCACTTGCAACTTTCTTAAACATATTTAACAGTGCATGAATTGTTGTCTAAAACAAAAAAGAATGATGCATTTTATGGCTGGATCTGTTTTTATCACTTTCTGAATTGGACGTTGAAAATGAGCTTATCTCAGCCAGCAGAGAGGTCAAATCACAGTAATGCAAACTCAGTCGTAGACATAGATTTTAACTTGCAACTTGCTTTAACATGTTTAACAGTGCATGAAATGTTATCTAAAACAAAAAGAATAATGCATTTTAGTGGCTGGATCTGGTTTTATCACATTCTGTATTGGACGTTGAAAATGAGCTTTTCAGAGCCAGCAGAGGTCAAAATAAGCAGTAATGCAAACTCAGTCATAGACATAGATTTTCACTTGCAACTTGCTTTAACATGTTAAACAGTGCATGAAATGTTGTCTAAAACAAAAAGAATGATGCATTTTAGTGGCTGGATCTGGTTTTATCACTTTCTGAATTCAACGTTGAAAATGAGCTGTTCTCAGCCAGCAGAGGTCAAAATAAGCAGTAATGCAAACTCAGTCAGAGACATAGATTTTCACTTGCAACTTGCTTTAACATGTTTAACAGTGCATGAATTGTTGTCTAAAACAAAAAGAAAATGCTTTTTAGTGGCTGGAAATGGTTTTATCACATTCTGAATTGAACGTTGAAAATGAGCTTTTCAGAGCCAGCAGAGGTCAAAATAAGCAGTGATGCAAACTCAGTCATAGACATAGATTTTCACTTGCAACTCTCTTAAACATATTTAACAGTGCATGAAATGTTGTCTAAAACAAAAAGAAAATGCTTTTTAGTGGCTGGAACTGGTTTTATCACATTCTGAATTGAACGTTGAAAATGAGCTTTTCAGAGCCAGCAGAGGTCAAAATAAGCAGTAATGCAAACTCAGTCAGAGACATAGATTTTCACTTGCAACTTGCTTTAACATGTTTAACAGTGCATGAAATGTTGTCTAAAACAAAAAGATAATGCTTTTTAGTGGCTGGAACTGGTTTTATCACATTCTGAATTGAACGTTGAAAATGAGCTTTTCAGAGCCAGCAGAGGTCAAAATAAGCAGTAATGCAAACTCAGTCATAGACATAGATTTTCACTTGCAACTTGCTTTAACATGTTTAACAGTGCATGAAATGTTGTCTAAAACAAAAAGAAAATGCTTTTTAGTGGCTGGATCTGGTTTTATCACATTCTGAATTGAACGTTGAAAATGAGCTTTTCAGAGCCAGCAGAGGTCAAAATAAGCACTAATGAAAACTCAGTCATAGACATAGATTTTCACTTGCAAATTGCTTTAACATGTTTAACAGTGCATGAATTGTTGTCTAAAACAAAAAGAATGATGCATTTTAGTGGCTGGAACTGGTTTTATCACATTCTGAATTGAACGTTGAAAATGAGCTTTTCAGAGCCAGCAGAGGTCAAAATAAGCAGTAATGCAAACTCAGTCATAGACATAGATTTTAACTTGCAACTTGCTTTAACATGTTTAACAGTGCATGAAATGTTATCTAAAACAAAAAGAATAATGCATTTTAGTGGCTGGATCTGGTTTTATCACATTCTGTATTGGACGTTGAAAATGAGCTTTTCAGAGCCAGCAGAGGTCAAAATAAGCAGTAATGCAAACTCAGTCATAGACATAGATTTTCACTTGCAACTTGCTTTAACATGTTTAACAGTGCATGAAATGTTGTCTAAAACAAAAAGAATGATGCATTTTAGTGGCTGGATCTGGTTTTATCACATTCTGTATTGGACGTTGAAAATGAGCTTTTCAGAGCCAGCAGAGGTCAAAATAAGCAGTAATGCAAACTCAGTCATAGACATAGATTTTCACTTGCAACTTGCTTTAACATGTTTAACAGTGCATGAAATGTTGTCTAAAACAAAAAGAATGATGCATTTTAGTGGCTGGATCTGGTTTTATCACTTTCTGAATTCAACGTTGAAAATGAGCTGTTCTCAGCCAGCAGAGGTCAAAATAAGCAGTAATGCAAACTCAGTCAGAGACATAGATTTTCACTTGCAACTTGCTTTAACATGTTTAACAGTGCATGTAATGTTGTCTAAAACAAAAAGAAAATGCTTTTTAGTGGCTGGAAATGGTTTTATCACATTCTGAATTGAACGTTGAAAATGAGCTTTTCAGAGCCAGCAGAGGTCAAAATAAGCAGTAATGCAAACTCAGTCAGAGACATAGATTTTCACTTGCAACTTGCTTTAACATGTTTAACAGTGCATGAAATGTTGTCTAAAACAAAAAGAAAATGCTTTTTAGTGGCTGGAACTGGTTTTATCACATTCTGAATTGAACGTTGAAAATGAGCTTTTCAGAGCCAGCAAAGGTCAAAATAAGCAGTGATGCAAACTCAGTCATAGACATAGATTTTCACTTGCAACTTTCTTAAACATATTTAACAGTGCATGAAATGTTGTCTAAAACAAAAAGAAAATGCTTTTTAGTGGCTGGAACTGGTTTTATCACATTCTGAATTGAACGTTGAAAATGAGCTTTTCAGAGCCAGCAGAGGTCAAAATAAGCAGTAATGCAAACTCAGTCAGAGACATAGATTTTCACTTGCAACTTGCTTTAACATGTTTAACAGTGCATGAAATGTTGTCTAAAACAAAAAGATAATGCTTTTTAGTGGCTGGAACTGGTTTTATCACATTCTGAATTGAACGTTGAAAATGAGCTTTTCAGAGCCAGCAGAGGTCAAAATAAGCAGTAATGCAAACTCAGTCATAGACATAGATTTTAACTTGAAACTTGCTTTATCATGTTTAACAGTGCATGAAATGTTATGTAAAACAAAAAGAATAATGCATTTTAGTGGCTGGATCTGGTTTTATCACATTCTGTATTGGACGTTGAAAATGAGCTTTTCAGAGCCAGCAGAGGTCAAAATAAGCAGTAATGCAAACTCAGTCATAGACATAGATTTTCACTTGCAACTTGCTTTAACATGTTTAACAGTGCATGAAATGTTGTCTAAAACAAAAAGAAAATGCTTTTTAGTGGCTGGATCTGGTTTTATCACATTCTGAATTGAACGTTGAAAATGAGCTTTTCAGAGCCAGCAGAGGTCAAAATAAGCACTAATGCAAACTCAGTCATAGACATAGATTTTCACTTGCAAATTGCTTTAACATGTTTAACAGTGCATGAATTGTTGTCTAAAACAAAAAGAAAATGCTTTTTAGTGGCTGGAACTGGTTTTATCACATTCTGAATTGAACGTTGAAAATGAACTTTTTAGAGCCAGCAGAGGTCAAAATAAGCAGTGATGCAAACTCAGTCATAGACATAGATTTTCACTTGCAACTTTCTTAAACATATTTAACAGTGCATGAAATGTTGTCTAAAACAAAAAGAAAATGCTTTTTAGTGGCTGGAACTGGTTTTATCACATTCTGAATTGAACGTTGAAAATTAGCTTTTCAGAGCCAGCAGAGGTCAAAATAAGCAGTAATGCAAACTCAGTCAGAGACATAGATTTTCACTTGCAACTTTCTTAAACATATTTAACAGTGCATGAAATGTTGTCTAAAACAAAAAGATAATGCTTTTTAGTGGCTGGAACTGGTTTTATCACATTCTGAATTGAACGTTGAAAATGAGCTTTTCAGAGCCAGCAGAGGTCAAAATAAGCAGTAATGCAAACTCAGTCATAGACATAGATTTTCACTTGCAACTTGCTTTAACATGTTTAACAGTGCATGAAATGTTGTCTAAAACAAAAAGAAAATGCTTTTTAGTGGCTGGATCTGGTTTTATCACATTCTGAATTGAACGTTGAAAATGAGCTTTTCAGAGCCAGCAGAGGTCAAAATAAGCACTAATGCAAACTCAGTCATAGACATAGATTTTCACTTGCAAATTGCTTTAACATGTTTAACAGTGCATGAATTGTTGTCTAAAACAAAAAGAAAATGCTTTTTAGTGGCTGGAACTGGTTTTATCACATTCTGAATTGAACGTTGAAAATGAGCTTTTTAGAGCCAGCAGAGGTCAAAATAAGCAGTGATGCAAACTCAGTCATAGACATAGATTTTCACTTGCAACTTTCTTAAACATATTTAACAGTGCATGAAATGTTGTCTAAAACAAAAAGAAAATGCTTTTTAGTGGCTGGAACTGGTTTTATCACATTCTGAATTGAACGTTGAAAATTAGCTTTTCAGAGCCAGCAGAGGTCAAAATAAGCAGTAATGCAAACTCAGTCAGAGACATAGATTTTCACTTGCAACTTGCTTTAACATGTTTACCAGTGCATGAAATGTTGTCTAAAACAAAAAGATAATGCTTTTTAGTGGCTGGAACTGGTTTTATCACATTCTGAATTGAACGTTGAAAATGAGCTTTTCAGAGCCAGCAGAGGTCAAAATAAGCAGTAATGCAAACTCAGTCAGAGACATAGATTTTCACTTGCAACTTGCTTTAACATGTTTAACAGTGCATAAATTGTTGTCTAAAACAAAAAAGAATGATGTATTTTATGGCTGGATCTGTTTTATCACTTTCTGAATTGGACATTGAAAATGAGCTTATCTCAGCCAGCAGAGAGGTCAAATCACAGTAATGCAAACTCAGTCAGAGACATAGATTTTCACTTGCAACTTGCTTTAACATGTTTAACAGTGCATGAAATGTTGTCTAAAACAAAAAAGAATGATGCATTTTATGGCTGGATCTTTTTTTATTACTTTCTGAATTGGACGTTGAAAATGAGCTCATCTCAGCCAGCAGAGAGGTCAAATCACAGTAATGCAAACTCAGTCAGAGACATAGATTTTCACTTGCAACTTGCTTTAACATGTTTAACAGTGCATGAAATGTTGTCTAAAACAAAAAGATAATGCTTTTTAGTGGCTGGAACTGGTTTTATCACATTCTGAATTGAACGTTGAAAATGAGCTTTTCAGAGCCAGCAGAGGTCAAAATAAGCAGTAATGCAAACTCAGTCATAGACATAGATTTTAACTTGCAACTTGCTTTAACATGTTTAACAGTGCATGAAATGTTATCTAAAACAAAAAGAATAATGCATTTTAGTGGCTGGATCTGGTTTTATCACATTCTGTATTGGACGTTGAAAATGAGCTTTTCAGAGCCAGCAGAGGTCAAAATAAGCAGTAATGCAAACTCAGTCATAGACATAGATTTTAACTTGCAACTTGCTTTAACATGTTTAACAGTGCATGAAATGTTGTCTAAAACAAAAAGAATGATGCATTTTAGTGGCTGGATCTGGTTTTATCACTTTCTGAATTCAACGTTGAAAATGAGCTGTTCTCAGCCAGCAGAGGTCAAAATAAGCAGTAATGCAAACTCAGTCAAAGACATAGATTTTCACTTGCAACTTGCTTTAACATGTTTAACAGAGCATGAATTGTTGTCTAAAACAAAAAGAAAATGCTTTTTAGTGGCTGGAAATGGTTTTATCACATTCTGAATTGAACGTTGAAAATGAGCTTTTCAGAGCCAGCAGAGGTCAAAATAAGCAGTAATGCAAACTCAGTCAGAGACAAAGATTTTCACTTGCAACTTGCTTTAACATGTTTAACAGTGCATGAAATGTTGTCTAAAACAAAAAGAAAATGCTTTTTAGTGGCTGGAACTGGTTTTATCACATTCTGAATTGAACGTTGAAAATGAGCTTTTCAGAGCCAGCAGAGGTCAAAATAAGCAGTAATGCAAACTCAGTCAGAGACATAGATTTTCACTTGCAACTTGCTTTAACATGTTTAACAGTGCATGAAATGTTGTCTAAAACAAAAAGATAATGCTTTTTAGTGGCTGGAACTGGTTTTATCACATTCTGAACTGAACGTTGAAAATGAGCTTTTCAGAGCCAGCAGAGGTCAAAATAAGCAGTAATGCAAACTCAGTCATAGACATAGATTTTAACTTGCAACTTGCTTTAACATGTTTAACAGTGCATGAAATGTTATCTAAAACAAAAAGAATAATGCATTTTAGTGGCTGGATCTGGATTTATCACATTCTGTATTGGACGTTGAAAATGAGCTTTTCAGAGCCAGCAGAGGTCAAAATAAGCAGTAATGCAAACTCAGTCATAGACATAGATTTTCACTTGCAACTTGCTTTAACATGTTTAACAGTGCATGAAATGTTGTCTAAAACAAAAAGAATGATGCATTTTAGTGGCTGGATCTGGTTTTATCACTTTCTGAATTCAACGTTGAAAATGAGCTGTTCTCAGCCAGCAGAGGTCAAAATAAGCAGTAATGCAAACTCAGTCAGAGACATAGATTTTCACTTGCAACTTGCTTTAACATGTTTAACAGTGCATGAATTGTTGTCTGAAACAAAAAGAAAATGCTTTTTAGTGGCTGGAAATGGTTTTATCACATTCTGAATTGAACGTTGAAAATGAGCTTTTCAGAGCCAGCAGAGGTCAAAATAAGCAGTGATGCAAACTCAGTCATAGACATAGATTTTCACTTGCAACTTTCTTAAACATATTTAACAGTGCATGAAATGTTGTCTAAAACAAAAAGATAATGCTTTTTAGTGGCTGGAACTGGTTTTATCACATTCTGAATTGAACGTTGAAAATGAGCTTTTCAGAGCCAGCAGAGGTCAAAATAAGCAGTAATGCAAACTCAGTCAGAGACAAAGATTTTCACTTGCAACTTGCTTTAACATGTTTAACAGTGCATGAAATGTTGTCTAAAACAAAAAGAAAATGCTTTTTAGTGGCTGGAACTGGTTTTATCACATTCTGAATTGAACGTTGAAAATGAGCTTTTCAGAGCCAGCAGAGGTCAAAGTAAGCAGTGATGCAAACTCAGTCATAGACATAGATTTTCACTTGCAACTTTCTTAAACATATTTAACAGTGCATGAAATGTTGTCTAAAACAAAAAGAAAATGCTTTTTAGTGGCTGGAACTGGTTTTATCACATTCTGAATTGAACGTTGAAAATGAGCTTTTCAGAGCCAGCAGAGGTCAAAATAAGCAGTAATGCAAACTCAGTCAGAGACATAGATTTTCACTTGCAACTTGCTTTAACATGTTTAACAGTGCATGAAATGTTGTCTAAAACAAAAAGATAATGCTTTTTAGTGGCTGGAACTGGTTTTATCACATTCTGAATTGAACGTTGAAAATGAGCTTTTCAGAGCCAGCAGAGGTCAAAATAAGCAGTAATGCAAACTCAGTCATAGACATAGATTTTAACTTGCAACTTGCTTTAACATGTTTAACAGTGCATGAAATGTTATCTAAAACAAAAAGAATAATGCATTTTAGTGGCTGGATCTGGTTTTATCACATTCTGTATTGGACGTTGAAAATGAGCTTTTCAGAGCCAGCAGAGGTCAAAATAAGCAGTAATGCAAACTCAGTCATAGACATAGATTTTCACTTGCAACTTGCTTTAACATGTTTAACAGTGCATGAAATGTTGTCTAAAACAAAAAGAATGATGCATTTTAGTGGCTGGATCTGGTTTTATCACTTTCTGAATTCAACGTTGAAAATGAGCTGTTCTCAGCCAGCAGAGGTCAAAATAAGCAGTAATGCAAACTCAGTCAGAGACATAGATTTTCACTTGCAACTTGCTTTAACATGTTTAACAGTGCATGAATTGTTGTCTGAAACAAAAAGAAAATGCTTTTTAGTGGCTGGAAATGGTTTTATCACATTCTGAATTGAACGTTGAAAATGAGCTTTTCAGAGCCAGCAGAGGTCAAAATAAGCAGTGATGCAAACTCAGTCATAGACATAGATTTTCACTTGCAACTTGCTTTAACATGTTTAACAGTGCATGAAATGTTGTCTAAAACAAAAAGAATGATGCATTTTAGTGGCTGGATCTGGTTTTATCACATTCTGAATTCAACGTTGAAAATGAGCTGTTCTCAGCCAGCAGAGGTCAAAATAAGCAGTAATGCAAACTCAGTCAGAGACATAGATTTTCACTTGCAACTTGCTTTAACATGTTTAACAGTGCATGAAATGTTGTCTAAAACAAAAAGAAATTGCTTTTTAGTGGCTGGAAATGGTTTTATCACATTCTGAATTGAACGTTGAAAATGAGCTTTTCAGAGCCAGCAGAGGTCAAAATAAGCAGTAATGCAAACTCAGTCAGAGACATAGATTTTCACTTGCAACTTGCTTTAACATGTTTAACAGTGCATGAAATGTTGTCTAAAACAAAAAGAAAATGCTTTTTAGTGGCTGGAACTGGTTTTATCACATTCTGAATTGAACGTTGAAAATGAGCTTTTCAGAGCCAGCAGAGGTCAAAATAAGCAGTGATGCAAACTCAGTCATAGACATAGATTTTCACTTGCAACTTTCTTAAACATATTTAACAGTGCATGAAATGTTGTCTAAAACAAAAAGAAAATGCTTTTTAGTGGCTGGAACTGGTTTTATCACATTCTGAATTGAACGTTGAAAATGAGCTTTTCAGAGCCAGCAGAGGTCAAAATAAGCAGTAATGCAAACTCAGTCAGAGACATAGATTTTCACTTGCAACTTGCTTTAACATGTTTAACAGTGCATGAAATGTTGTCTAAAACAAAAAGATAATGCTTTTTAGTGGCTGGAACTGGTTTTATCACATTCTGAATTGAACATTGAAAATGAGCTTTTCAGAGCCAGCAGAGGTCAAAATAAGCAGTAATGCAAACTCAGTCATAGACATAGATTTTAACTTGCAACTTGCTTTATCATGTTTAACAGTGCATGAAATGTTATGTAAAACAAAAAGAATAATGCATTTTAGTGGCTGGATCTGGTTTTATCACATTCTGTATTGGACGTTGAAAATGAGCTTTTCAGAGCCAGCAGAGGTCAAAATAAGCAGTAATGCAAACTCAGTCATAGACATAGATTTTCACTTGCAACTTGCTTTAACATGTTTAACAGTGCATGAAATGTTGTCTAAAACAAAAAGAAAATGCTTTTTAGTGGCTGGATCTGGTTTTATCACATTCTGAATTGAACGTTGAAAATGAGCTTTTCAGAGCCAGCAGAGGTCAAAATAAGCACTAATGCAAACTCAGTCATAGACATAGATTTTCACTTGCAAATTGCTTTAACATGTTTAACAGTGCATGAATTGTTGTGTAAAACAAAAAGAAAATGCTTTTTAGTGGCTGGAACTGGTTTTATCACATTCTGAATTGAACGTTGAAAATGAGCTTTTTAGAGCCAGCAGAGGTCAAAATAAGCAGTGATGCAAACTCAGTCATAGACATAGATTTTCACTTGCAACTTTCTTAAACATATTTAACAGTGCATGAAATGTTGTCTAAAACAAAAAGAAAATGCTTTTTAGTGGCTGGAACTGGTTTTATCACATTCTGAATTGAACGTTGAAAATTAGCTTTTCAGAGCCAGCAGAGGTCAAAATAAGCAGTAATGCAAACTCAGTCAGAGACATAGATTTTCACTTGCAACTTTCTTAAACATATTTAACAGTGCATGAAATGTTGTCTAAAACAAAAAGATAATGCTTTTTAGTGGCTGGAACTGGTTTTATCACATTCTGAATTGAACGTTGAAAATGAGCTTTTCAGAGCCAGCAGAGGTCAAAATAAGCAGTAATGCAAACTCAGTCATAGACATAGATTTTCACTTGCAACTTGCTTTAACATGTTTAACAGTGCATGAAATGTTGTCTAAAACAAAAAGAAAATGCTTTTTAGTGGCTGGATCTGGTTTTATCACATTCTGAATTGAACGTTGAAAATGAGCTTTTCAGAGCCAGCAGAGGTCAAAATAAGCACTAATGCAAACTCAGTCATAGACATAGATTTTCACTTGCAAATTGCTTTAACATGTTTAACAGTGCATGAATTCTTGTCTAAAACAAAAAGAAAATGCTTTTTAGTGGCTGGAACTGGTTTTATCACATTCTGAATTGAACGTTGAAAATGAGCTTTTTAGAGCCAGCAGAGGTCAAAATAAGCAGTGATGCAAACTCAGTCATAGACATAGATTTTCACTTGCAACTTTCTTAAACATATTTAACAGGGCATGAAATGTTGTCTAAAACAAAAAGAAAATGCTTTTTAGTGGCTGGAACTGGTTTTATCACATTCTGAATTGAACGTTGAAAATTAGCTTTTCAGAGCCAGCAGAGGTCAAAATAAGCAGTAATGCAAACTCAGTCAGAGACATAGATTTTCACTTGCAACTTGCTTTAACATGTTTAACAGTGCATTAAATGTTGTCTAAAACAAAAAGATAATGCTTTTTAGTGGCTGGAACTGGTTTTATCACATTCTGAATTGAACGTTGAAAATGAGCTTTTCAGAGCCAGCAGAGGTCAAAATAAGCAGTAATGCAAACTCAGTCAGAGACATAGATTTTCACTTGCAACTTGCTTTAACATGTTTAACAGTGCATAAATTGTTGTCTAAAACAAAAAAGAATGATGTATTTTATGGCTGGATCTGTTTTATCACTTTCTGAATTGGACGTTGAAAATGAGCTTATCTCAGCCAGCAGAGAGGTCAAATCACAGTAATGCAAACTCAGTCAGAGACATAGATTTTCACTTGCAACTTGCTTTAACATGTTTAACAGTGCATGAAATGTTGTCTAAAACAAAAAGATAATGCTTTTTAGTGGCTGGAACTGGTTTTATCACATTCTGAATTGAACGTTGAAAATGAGCTTTTCAGAGCCAGCAGAGGTCAAAATAAGCAGTAATGCAAACTCAGTCATAGACATAGATTTTAACTTGCAACTTGCTTTAACATGTTTAACAGTGCATGAAATGTTATCTAAAACAAAAAGAATAATGCATTTTAGTGGCTGGATCTGGTTTTATCACATTCTGTATTGGACGTTGAAAATGAGCTTTTCAGAGCCAGCAGAGGTCAAAATAAGCAGTAATGCAAACTCAGTCAGAGACATAGATTTTCACTTGCAACTTTCTTAAACATTTTTAACAGTGCATGAAATGTTGTCTAAAACAAAAAGATAATGCTTTTTAGTGGCTGGAACTGGTTTTATCACATTCTGAATTGAACGTTGAAAATGAGCTTTTTAGAGCCAGCAGAGGTCAAAATAAGCAGTGATGCAAACTCAGTCATAGACATAGATTTTCACTTGCAACTTTCTTAAACATATTTAACAGTGCATGAAATGTTGTCTAAAACAAAAAGAAAATGCTTTTTAGTGGCTGGAACTGGTTTTATCACATTCTGAATTGAACGTTGAAAATTAGCTTTTCAGAGCCAGCAGAGGTCAAAATAAGCAGTAATGCAAACTCAGTCAGAGACATAGATTTTCACTTGCAACTTGCTTTAACATGTTTAACAGTGCATGAAATGTTGTCTAAAACAAAAAGATAATGCTTTTTAGTGGCTGGAACTGGTTTTATCACTTTCTGAATTCAACGTTGAAAATGAGCTGTTCTCAGCCAGCAGAGGTCAAAATAAGCAGTAATGCAAACTCAGTCAGAGACATAGATTTTCACTTGCAACTTGCTTTAACATGTTTAACAGTGCATAAATTGTTGTCTAAAACAAAAAAGAATGATGTATTTTATGGCTGGATCTGTTTTATCACTTTCTGAATTGGACGTTGAAAATGAGCTTATCTCAGCCAACAGAGAGGTCAAATCACAGTAATGCAAACTCAGTCAGAGACATAGATTTTCACTTGCAACTTGCTTTAACATGTTTAACAGTGCATGAAATGTTGTCTAAAACAAAAAGATAATGCTTTTTAGTGGCTGGAACTGGTTTTATCACATTCTGAATTGAACGTTGAAAATGAGCTTTTCAGAGCCAGCAGAGGTCAAAATAAGCAGTAATGCAAACTCAGTCATAGACATAGATTTTAACTTGCAACTTGCTTTAACATGTTTAACAGTGCATGAAATGTTATCTAAAACAAAAAGAATAATGCATTTTAGTGGCTGGATCTGGTTTTATCACATTCTGTATTGGACGTTGAAAATGAGCTTTTCAGAGCCAGCAGAGGTCAAAATAAGCAGTAATGCAAACTCAGTCAGAGACATAGATTTTCACTTGCAACTTTCTTAAACATTTTTAACAGTGCATGAAATGTTGTCTAAAACAAAAAGATAATGCTTTTTAGTGGCTGGAACTGGTTTTATCACATTCTGAATTGAACGTTGAAAATGAGCTTTTTAGAGCCAGCAGAGGTCAAAATAAGCAGTGATGCAAACTCAGTCATAGACATAGATTTTCACTTGCAACTTTCTTAAACATATTTAACAGTGCATGAAATGTTGTCTAAAACAAAAAGAAAATGCTTTTTAGTGGCTGGAACTGGTTTTATCACATTCTGAATTGAACGTTGAAAATTAGCTTTTCAGAGCCAGCAGAGGTCAAAATAAGCAGTAATGCAAACTCAGTCAGAGACATAGATTTTCACTTGCAACTTGCTTTAACATGTTTAACAGTGCATGAAATGTTGTCTAAAACAAAAAGATAATGCTTTTTAGTGGCTGGAACTGGTTTTATCACTTTCTGAATTCAACGTTGAAAATGAGCTGTTCTCAGCCAGCAGAGGTCAAAATAAGCAGTAATGCAAACTCAGTCATAGACATAGATTTTCACTTGCAACTTGCTTTAACATGTTTAACAGTGCATGAAATGTTGTCTAAAACAAAAAGAAAATGCTTTTTAGTGGCTGGATCTGGTTTTATCACATTCTGAATTGAACGTTGAAAATGAGCTTTTCAGAGCCAGCAGAGGTCAAAATAAGCACTAATGCAAACTCAGTCATAGACATAGATTTTCACTTGCAAATTGCTTTAACATGTTTAACAGTGCATGAATTGTTGTCTAAAACAAAAAGAAAATGCTTTTTAGTGGCTGGAACTGGTTTTATCACATTCTGAATTGAACGTTGAAAATGAGCTTTTTAGAGCCAGCAGAGGTCAAAATAAGCAGTGATGCAAACTCAGTCATAGACATAGATTTTCACTTGCAACTTTCTTAAACATATTTAACAGTGCATGAAATGTTGTCTAAAACAAAAAGAAAATGCTTTTTAGTGGCTGGAACTGGTTTTATCACATTCTGAATTGAACGTTGAAAATTAGCTTTT
The DNA here is from genome assembly GCF_052040795.2 of Danio rerio. Classification (NCBI taxonomy): domain Eukaryota; kingdom Metazoa; phylum Chordata; class Actinopteri; order Cypriniformes; family Danionidae; genus Danio; species Danio rerio. Next base: position 17,078,699 of record NC_141033.1, read on the forward strand.
CAGATCCAGCAGAGGTCAAAATAAGCAGTAATGCAAACTCAGTCAGAGACATAGATTTTCACTTGCAACTTGCTTTAACATGTTTAACAGTGCATGAAATGTTGTCTAAAACAAAAAGATAATGCTTTTTAGTGGCTGGAACTGGTTTTATCACATTCTGAATTGAACGTTGAAAATGAGCTTTTCAGAGCCAGCAGAGGTCAAAATAAGCAGTAATGCAAACTCAGTCATAGACATAGATTTTAACTTGCAACTTGCTTTAACATGTTTAACAGTGCATGAAATGGTATCTAAAACAAAAAGAATAATGCATTTTAGTGGCTGGATCTGGTTTTATCACATTCTGTATTGGACGTTGAAAATGAGTTTTTCAGAGCCAGCAGAGGTCAAAATAAGCAGTAATGCAAACTCAGTCAGAGACATAGATTTTCACTTGCAACTTGCTTTAACATGTTTAACAGTGCATGAAATGTTGTCTAAAACAAAAAAGAATGATGCATTTTATGGCTGGATCTTTTTTTATTACTTTCTGAATTGGACGTTGAAAATGAGCTTATCTCAGCCAGCAGAGAGGTCAAATCACAGTAATGCAACCTCAGTCAGAGACATAGATATTCACTTGCAACTTGCTTTAACATGTTTAACAGTGCATAAATTGTTGTCTAAAACAAAAAAGAATGATGCATTTTATGGCTGGATCTGTTTTTATCACTTTCTGAATTGGACGTTGAAAATGAGCTTATCTCAGCCAGCAGAGAGGTCAAATCACAGTAATGCAAACTCAGTCAGAGACATAGATTTTCACTTGCAACTTGCTTTAACATGTTTAACAGTGCATGAATTGTTGTCTAAAACAAAAAAGAATGATGCATTTTATGGCTGGATCTGTTTTATAACTTTCTGAATTGGACGTTGAAAATGAGCTTATCTCAGCCAGCAGAGAGGTCAAATCACAGTAATGCAAACTCAGTCAGAGACATAGATTTTCACTTGCAACTTGCTTTAACATGTTTAACAGTGCATAAATTGTTGTCTAAAACAAAAAGATAATGCTTTTTAGTGGCTGGAACTGGTTTTATCACATTCTGAATTGAACGTTGAAAATGAGCTTTTCAGAGCCAGCAGAGGTCAAAATAAGCAGTGATGCAAACTCAGTCATAGACATAGATTTTCACTTGCAACTTTCTTAAACATATTTAACAGTGCATGAATTGTTGTCTAAAACAAAAAAGAATGATGCATTTTATGGCTGGATCTGTTTTTATCACTTTCTGAATTGGACGTTGAAAATGAGCTTATCTCAGCCAGCAGAGAGGTCAAATCACAGTAATGCAAACTCAGTCGTAGACATAGATTTTAACTTGCAACTTGCTTTAACATGTTTAACAGTGCATGAATTGTTGTCTAAAACAAAAAGAAAATGCTTTTTAGTGGCTGGAAATGGTTTTATCACATTCTGAATTGAACGTTGAAAATGAGCTTTTCAGAGCCAGCAGAGGTCAAAATAAGCAGTGATGCAAACTCAGTCATAGACATAGATTTTCACTTGCAACTCTCTTAAACATATTTAACAGTGCATGAAATGTTGTCTAAAACAAAAAGAAAATGCTTTTTAGTGGCTGGAACTGGTTTTTTCACATTCTGAATTGAACGTTGAAAATGAGCTTTTCAGAGCCAGCAGAGGTCAAAATAAGCAGTAATGCAAACTCAGTCAGAGACATAGATTTTCACTTGCAACTTGCTTTAACATGTTTAACAGTGCATGAAATGTTGTCTAAAACAAAAAGATAATGCTTTTTAGTGGCTGGAACTGGTTTTATCACATTCTGAATTGAACGTTGAAAATGAGCTTTTCAGAGCCAGCAGAGGTCAAAATAAGCAGTAATGCAAACTCAGTCAGAGACATAGATTTTCACGTGCAACTTGCTTTAACATGTTTAACAGTGCATGAAATGTTGTCTAAAACAAAAAGAAAATGCTTTTTAGTGGCTGGATCTGGTTTTATCACATTCTGAATTGAACGTTGAAAATGAGCTTTTCAGAGCCAGCAGAGGTCAAAATAAGCACTAATGAAAACTCAGTCATAGACATAGATTTTCACTTGCAAATTGCTTTAACATGTTTAACAGTGCATGAATTGTTGTCTAAAACAAAAAGAATGATGCATTTTAGTGGCTGGAACTGGTTTATATCACATTCTGAATTGAACGTTGAAAATGAGCTTTTCAGAGCCAGCAGAGGTCAAAATAAGCAGTAATGCAAACTCAGTCATAGACATAGATTTTAACTTGCAACTTGCTTTAACATGTTTAACAGTGCATGAAGTGTTATCTAAAACAAAAAGAATAATGCATTTTAGTGGCTGGATCTGGTTTTATCACATTCTGTATTGGACGTTGAAAATGAGCTTTTCAGAGCCAGCAGAGGTCAAAATAAGCAGTAATGCAAACTCAGTCATAGACATAGATTTTCACTTGCAACTTGCTTTAACATGTTTAACAGTGCATGAAATGTTGTCTAAAACAAAAAGAATGATGCATTTTAGTGGCTGGATCTGGTTTTATCACATTCTGTATTGGACGTTGAAAATGAGCTTTTCAGAGCCAGCAGAGGTCAAAATAAGCAGTAATGCAAACTCAGTCATAGACATAGATTTTCACTTGCAACTTGCTTTAACATGTTTAACAGTGCATGAAATGTTGTCTAAAACAAAAAGAATGATGCATTTTAGTGGCTGGATCTGGTTTTATCACTTTCTGAATTCAACGTTGAAAATGAGCTGTTCTCAGCCAGCAGAGGTCAAAATAAGCAGTAATGCAAACTCAATCAGAGACATAGATTTTCACTTGCAACTTGCTTTAACATGTTTAACAGTGCATGAAATGTTGTCTAAAACAAAAAGATAATGCTTTTTAGTGGCTGGAACTGGTTTTATCACATTCTGAATTGAACGTTGAAAATGAGCTTTTCAGAGCCAGCAGAGGTCAAAATAAGCAGTAATGCAAACTCAGTCATAGACATAGATTTTAACTTGCAACTTGCTTTATCATGTTTAACAGTGCATGAAATGTTATCTAAAACAAAAAGAATAATGCATTTTAGTGGCTGGATCTGGTTTTATCACATTCTGTATTGGACGTTGAAAATGAGCTTTTCAGAGCCAGCAGAGGTCAAAATAAGCAGTAATGCAAACTCATTCATAGACATAGATTTTCACTTGCAACTTGCTTTAACATGTTTAACAGTGCATGAAATGTTGTCTAAAACAAAAAGAAAATGCTTTTTAGTGGCTGGGACTGGTTTTATCACATTCTGAATTGAACGTTGAAAATGAGCTTTTCAGAGCCAGCAGAGGTCAAAATAAGCAGTAATGCAAACTCAGTCAGAGACATAGATTTTCACTTGCAACTTGCTTTAACATGTTTAACAGTGCATGAAATGTTGTCTAAAACAAAAAGATAATGCTTTTTAGTGGCTGGAACTGGTTTTATCACATTCTGAATTGAACGTTGAAAATGAGCTTTTCAGAGCCAGCAGAGGTCAAAATAAGCAGTAATGCAAACTCAGTCAGAGACATAGATTTTCACTTGCAACTTGCTTTAACATGTTCAACAGTGCATGAAATGTTGTCTAAAACAAAAAAGAATGATGCATTTTATGGCTGGATCTTTTTTTATTACTTTCTGAATTGGACGTTGAAAATGAGCTTATCTCAGCCAGCAGAGAGGTCAAATCACAGTAATGCAAACTCAGTCAGAGACATAGATTTTCACTTGCAACTTGCTTTAACATGTTTAACAGTGCATGAAATGTTGTCTAAAACAAAAAGATAATGCTTTTTAGTGGCTGGAACTGGTTTTATCACATTCTGAATTGAACGTTGAAAATGAGCTTTTCAGAGCCAGCAGAGGTCAAAATAAGCAGTAATGCAAACTCAGTCATAGACATAGATTTTAACTTGCAACTTGCTTTAACATGTTTAACAGTGCATGAAATGTTATCTAAAACAAAAAGAATAATGCATTTTAGTGGCTGGATCTGGTTTTATCACTTTCTGAATTCAACGTTGAAAATGAGCTGTTCTCAGCCAGCAGAGGTCAAAATAAGCAGTAATGCAAACTCAGTCAGAGACATAGATTTTCACTTGCAACTTGCTTTAACATGTTTAACAGTGCATGAATTGTTGTCTAAAACAAAAAGAAAATGCTTTTTAGTGGCTGGAAATGGTTTTATCACATTCTGAATTGAACGTTGAAAATGAGCTTTTCAGAGCCAGCAGAGGTCAAAATAAGCAGTGATGCAAACTCAGTCATAGACATAGATTTTCACTTGCAACTTTCTTAAACATATTTAACAGTGCATGAAATGTTGTCTAAAACAAAAAGAAAATGCTTTTTAGTGGCTGGAACTGGTTTTATCACATTCTGAATTGAACGTTGAAAATGAGCTTTTCAGAGCCAGCAGAGGTCAAAATAAGCAGTAATGCAAACTCAGTCAGAGACATAGATTTTCACTTGCAACTTGCTTTAACATGTTTAACAGTGCATGAAATGTTGTCTAAAACAAAAAGATAATGCTTTTTAGTGGCTGGAACTGGTTTTATCACATTCTGAATTGAACGTTGAAAATGAGCTTTTCAGAGCCAGCAGAGGTCAAAATAAGCAGTAATGCAAACTCAGTCATAGACATAGATTTTAACTTGCAACTTGCTTTAACATGTTTAACAGTGCATGAAATGTTATCTAAAACAAAAAGAATAATGCATTTTAGTGGCTGGATCTGGTTTTATCACATTCTGTATTGGACGTTGAAAATGAGCTTTTCAGAGCCAGCAGAGGTCAAAATAAGCAGTAATGCAAACTCAGTCAGAGACATAGATTTTCACTTGCAACTTTCTTAAACATATTTAACAGTGCATGAAATGTTGTCTAAAACAAAAAGATAATGCTTTTTAGTGGCTGGAACTGGTTTTATCACATTCTGAATTGAACGTTGAAAATGAGCTTTTCAGAGCCAGCAGAGGTCAAAATAAGCAGTAATGCAAACTCAGTCATAGACATAGATTTTCACTTGCAACTTGCTTTAACATGTTTAACAGTGCATGAAATGTTGTCTAAAACAAAAAGAAAATGCTTTTTAGTGGCTGGATCTGGTTTTATCACATTCTGAATTGAACGTTGAAAATGAGCTTTTCAGAGCCAGCAGAGGTCAAAATAAGCACTAATGCAAACTCAGTCATAGACATAGATTTTCACTTGCAAATTGCTTTAACATGTTTAACAGTGCATGAATTGTTGTCTAAAACAAAAAGAAAATGCTTTTTAGTGGCTGGAACTGGTTTTATCACATTCTGAATTGAACGTTAAAAATGAGCTTTTTAGAGCCAGCAGAGGTCAAAATAAGCAGTAATGCAAACTCAGTCATAGACATAGATTTTCACTTGCAACTTTCTTAAACATATTTAACAGTGCATGAAATGTTGTCTAAAACAAAAAGAAAATGCTTTTTAGTGGCTGGAACTGGTTTTATCACATTCTGAATTGAACGTTGAAAATTAGCTTTTCAGATCCAGCAGAGGTCAAAATAAGCAGTAATGCAAACTCAGTCAGAGACATAGATTTTCACTTGCAACTTGCTTTAACATGTTTAACAGTGCATGAAATGTTGTCTAAAACAAAAAGATAATGCTTTTTAGTGGCTGGAACTGGTTTTATCACATTCTGAATTGAACGTTGAAAATGAGCTTTTCAGAGCCAGCAGAGGTCAAAATAAGCAGTAATGCAAACTCAGTCATAGACATAGATTTTAACTTGCAACTTGCTTTAACATGTTTAACAGTGCATGAAATGGTATCTAAAACAAAAAGAATAATGCATTTTAGTGGCTGGATCTGGTTTTATCACATTCTGTATTGGACGTTGAAAATGAGTTTTTCAGAGCCAGCAGAGGTCAAAATAAGCAGTAATGCAAACTCAGTCAGAGACATAGATTTTCACTTGCAACTTGCTTTAACATGTTTAACAGTGCATAAATTGTTGTCTAAAACAAAAAAGAATGATGCATTTTATGGCTGGATCTGTTTTATCACTTTCTGAATTGGACGTTGAAAATGAGCTTATCTCAGCCAGCAGAGAGGTCAAATCACAGTAATGCAAACTCAGTCAGAGACATAGATTTTCACTTGCAACTTGCTTTAACATGTTTAACAGTGCATGAAATGTTGTCTAAAACAAAAAAGAATGATGCATTTTATGGCTGGATCTTTTTTTATTACTTTCTGAATTGGACGTTGAAAATGAGCTTATCTCAGCCAGCAGAGAGGTCAAATCACAGTAATGCAAACTCAGTCAGAGACATAGATATTCACTTCCAACTTGCTTTAACATGTTTAACAGTGCATAAATTGTTGTCTAAAACAAAAAAGAATGATGCATTTTATGGCTGGATCTGTTTTTATCACTTTCTGAATTGGACGTTGAAAATGAGCTTATCTCAGCCAGCAGAGAGGTCAAATCACAGTAATGCAAACTCAGTCAGAGACATAGATTTTCACTTGCAACTTGCTTTAACATGTTTAACAGTGCATAAATTGTTGTCTAAAACAAAAAAGAATGATGCATTTTATGGCTGGATCTGTTTTATCACTTTCTGAATTGGACTTTGAAAATGAGCTTATCTCAGCCAGCAGAGAGGTCAAATCACAGTAATGCAAACTCAGTCAGAGACATAGATTTTCACTTGCAACTTGCTTTAACATGTTTAACAGTGCATAAATTGTTGTCTGAAACAAAAAAGAATGATGCATTTTATGGCTGGATCTGTTTTATAACTTTCTGAATTGGACGTTGAAAATGAGCTTATCTCAGCCAGCAGAGAGGTCAAATCACAGTAATGCAAACTCAGTCAGAGACAAAGATTTTCACTTGCAACTTGCTTTAACATGTTTAACAGTGCATGAAATGTTGTCTAAAACAAAAAGATAATGCTTTTTAGTGGCTGGAACTGGTTTTATCACATTCTGAATTGAACGTTGAAAATGAGCTTTTCAGAGCCAGCAGAGGTCAAAATAAGCAGTGATGCAAACTCAGTCATAGACATAGATTTTCACTTGCAACTTTCTTAAACATATTTAACAGTGCATGAATTGTTGTCTGAAACAAAAAAGAATGATGCATTTTATGGCTGGATCTGTTTTTATCACTTTCTGAATTGGACGTTGAAAATGAGCTTATCTCAGCCAGCAGAGAGGTCAAATCACAGTAATGCAAACTCAGTCGTAGACATAGATTTTAACTTGCAACTTGCTTTAACATGTTTAACAGTGCATGAATTGTTGTCTAAAACAAAAAGAAAATGCTTTTTAGTGGCTGGAAATGGTTTTATCACATTCTGAATTGAACGTTGAAAATGAGCTTTTCAGAGCCAGCAGAGGTCAAAATAAGCAGTGATGCAAACTCAGTCATAGACATAGATTTTCACTTGCAACTCTCTTAAACATATTTAACAGTGCATGAAATGTTGTCTAAAACAAAAAGAAAATGCTTTTTAGTGGCTGGAACTGGTTTTATCACATTCTGAATTGAACGTTGAAAATGAGCTTTTCAGAGCCAGCAGAGGTCAAAATAAGCAGTAATGCAAACTCAGTCAGAGACATAGATTTTCACTTGCAACTTGCTTTAACATGTTTAACAGTGCATGAAATGTTGTCTAAAACAAAAAGATAATGCTTTTTAGTGGCTGGAACTGGTTTTATCACATTCTGAATTGAACGTTGAAAATGAGCTTTTCAGAGCCAGCAGAGGTCAAAATAAGCAGTAATGCAAACTCAGTCAGAGACATAGATTTTCACTTGCAACTTGCTTTAACATGTTTAACAGTGCATGAAATGTTGTCTAAAACAAAAAGAAAATGCTTTTTAGTGGCTGGATCTGGTTTTATCACATTCTGAATTGAACGTTGAAAATGAGCTTTTCAGAGCCAGCAGAGGTCAAAATAAGCACTAATGAAAACTCAGTCATAGACATAGATTTTCACTTGCAAATTGCTTTAACATGTTTAACAGTGCATGAATTGTTGTCTAAAACAAAAAGAATGATGCATTTTAGTGGCTGGAACTGGTTTATATCACATTCTGAATTGAACGTTGAAAATGAGCTTTTCAGAGCCAGCAGAGGTCAAAATAAGCAGTAATGCAAACTCAGTCATAGACATAGATTTTAACTTGCAACTTGCTTTAACATGTTTAACAGTGCATGAAATGTTATCTAAAACAAAAAGAATAATGCATTTTAGTGGCTGGATCTGGTTTTATCACATTCTGTATTGGACGTTGAAAATGAGCTGTTCTCAGCCAGCAGAGGTCAAAATAAGCAGTAATGCAAACTCAGTCAGAGACATAGATTTTCACTTGCAACTTGCTTTAACATGTTTAACAGTGCATGAAATGTTGTCTAAAACAAAAAGATAATGCTTTTTAGTGGCTGGAACTGGTTTTATCACATTCTGAATTGAACGTTGAAAATGAGCTTTTCAGAGCCAGCAGAGGTCAAAATAAGCAGTAATGCAAACTCAGTCATAGACATAGATTTTAACTTGCAACTTGCTTTATCATGTTTAACAGTGCATGAAATGTTATCTAAAACAAAAAGAATAATGCATTTTAGTGGCTGGATCTGGTTTCATCACATTCTGTATTGGACGTTGAAAATGAGCTTTTCAGAGCCAGCAGAGGTCAAAATAAGCAGTAATGCAAACTCAGTCATAGACATAGATTTTCACTTGCAACTTGCTTTAACATGTTTAACAGTGCATGAAATGTTGTCTAAAACAAAAAGAAAATGCTTTTTAGTGGCTGGGACAGGTTTTATCACATTCTGAATTGAACGTTGAAAATGAGCTTTTCAGAGCCAGCAGAGGTCAAAATAAGCAGTAATGCAAACTCAGTCATAGACATAGATTTTCACTTGCAACTTGCTTTAACATGTTTAACAGTGCATGAAATGTTGTCTAAAACAAAAAGAAAATGCTTTTTAGTGGCTGGATCTGGTTTTATCACATTCTGAATTGAACGTTGAAAATGAGCTTTTCAGAGCCAGCAGAGGTCAAAATAAGCACTAATGCAAACTCAGTCATAGACATAGATTTTCACTTGCAAATTGCTTTAACATGTTTAACAGTGCATGAATTGTTGTCTAAAACAAAAAGAAAATGCTTTTTAGTGGCTGGAACTGGTTTTATCACATTCTGAATTGAACGTTGAAAATGAGCTTTTTAGAGCCAGCAGAGGTCAAAATAAGCAGTGATGCAAACTCAGTCATAGACATAGATTTTCACTTGAAACTTTCTTAAACATATTTAACAGTGCATGAAATGTTGTCTAAAACAAAAAGAAAATGCTTTTTAGTGGCTGGAACTGGTTTTATCACATTCTGAATTGAACGTTGAAAATTAGCTTTTCAGAGCCAGCAGAGGTCAAAATAAGCAGTAATGCAAACTCAGTCAGAGACGTAGATTTTCACTTGCAACTTGCTTTAACATGTTTAACAGTGCATGAAATGTTGTCTAAAACAAAAAGATAATGCTTTTTAGTGGCTGGAACTGGTTTTATCACATTCTGAATTGAACGTTGAAAATGAGCTTTTCAGAGCCAGCAGAGGTCAAAATAAGCAGTAATGCAAACTCAGTCAGAGACATAGATTTTCACTTGCAACTTGCTTTAACATGTTTAACAGTGCATGAAATGTTGTCTAAAACAAAAAGATAATGCTTTTTAGTGGCTGGAACTGGTTTTATCACATTCTGAATTGAACGTTGAAAATGAGCTTTTCAGAGCCAGCAGAGGTCAAAATAAGCAGTAATGCAAACTCAGTCATAGACATAGATTTTAACTTGCAACTTGCTTTATCATGTTTAACAGTGCATGAAATGTTATGTAAAACAAAAAGAATAATGCATTTTAGTGGCTGGATCTGGTTTTATCACATTCTGTATTGGACGTTGAAAATGAGCTTTTCAGAGCCAGCAGAGGTCAAAATAAGCAGTAATGCAAACTCAGTCATAGACATAGATTTTCACTTGCAACTTGCTTTAACATGTTTAACAGTGCATGAAATGTTGTCTAAAACAAAAAGAAAATGCTTTTTAGTGGCTGGATCTGGATTTATCACATTCTGAATTGAACGTTGAAAATGAGCTTTTCAGAGCCAGCAGAGGTCAAAATAAGCACTAATGCAAACTCAGTCATAGACATAGATTTTCACTTGCAAATTGCTTTAACATGTTTAACAGTGCATGAATTGTTGTGTAAAACAAAAAGAAAATGCTTTTTAGTGGCTGGAACTGGTTTTATCACATTCTGAATTGAACGTTGAAAATGAGCTTTTTAGAGCCAGCAGAGGTCAAAATAAGCAGTGATGCAAACTCAGTCATAGACATAGATTTTCACTTGCAACTTTCTTAAACATATTTAACAGTGCATGAAATGTTGTCTAAAACAAAAAGAAAATGCTTTTTAGTGGCTGGAACTGGTTTTATCACATTCTGAATTGAACGTTGAAAATTAGCTTTTCAGAGCCAGCAGAGGTCAAAATAAGCAGTAATGCAAACTCAGTCAGAGACATAGATTTTCACTTGCAACTTTCTTAAACATATTTAACAGTGCATGAAATGTTGTCTAAAACAAAAAGATAATGCTTTTTAGTGGCTGGAACTGGTTTTATCACATTCTGAATTGAACGTTGAAAATGAGCTTTTCAGAGCCAGCAGAGGTCAAAATAAGCAGTAATGCAAACTCAGTCATAGACATAGATTTTCACTTGCAACTTGCTTTAACATGTTTAACAGTGCATGAAATGTTGTCTAAAACAAAAAGAAAATGCTTTTTAGTGGCTGGATCTGGTTTTATCACATTCTGAATTGAACGTTGAAAATGAGCTTTTCAGAGCCAGCAGAGGTCAAAATAAGCACTAATGCAAACTCAGTCATAGACATAGATTTTCACTTGCAAATTGCTTTAACATGTTTAACAGTGCATGAATTCTTGTCTAAAACAAAAAGAAAATGCTTTTTAGTGGCTGGAACTGGTTTTATCACATTCTGAATTGAACGTTGAAAATGAGCTTTTTAGAGCCAGCAGAGGTCAAAATAAGCAGTGATGCAAACTCAGTCATAGACATAGATTTTCACTTGCAACTTTCTTAAACATATTTAACAGTGCATGAAATGTTGTCTAAAACAAAAAGAAAATGCTTTTTAGTGGCTGGAACTGGTTTTATCACATTCTGAATTGAACGTTGAAAATTAGCTTTTCAGAGCCAGCAGAGGTCAAAATAAGCAGTAATGCAAACTCAGTCAGAGACATAGATTTTCACTTGCAACTTGCTTTAACATGTTTAACAGTGCATTAAATGTTGTCTAAAACAAAAAGATAATGCTTTTTAGTGGCTGGAACTGGTTTTATCACATTCTGAATTGAACGTTGAAAATGAGCTTTTCAGAGCCAGCAGAGGTCAAAATAAGCAGTAATGCAAACTCAGTCAGAGACATAGATTTTCACTTGCAACTTGCTTTAACATGTTTAACAGTGCATAAATTGTTGTCTAAAACAAAAAAGAATGATGTATTTTATGGCTGGATCTGTTTCATCACTTTCTGAATTGGACGTTGAAAATGAGCTTATCTCAGCCAGCAGAGAGGTCAAATCACAGTAATGCAAACTCAGTCAGAGACATAGATTTTCACTTGCAACTTGCTTTAACATGTTTAACAGTGCATGAAATGTTGTCTAAAACAAAAAGATAATGCTTTTTAGTGGCTGGAACTGGTTTTATCACATTCTGAATTGAACGTTGAAAATGAGCTTTTCAGAGCCAGCAGAGGTCAAAATAAGCAGTAATGCAAACTCAGTCATAGACATAGATTTTAACTTGCAACTTGCTTTAACATGTTTAACAGTGCATGAAATGTTATCTAAAACAAAAAGAATAATGCATTTTAGTGGCTGGATCTGGTTTTATCACATTCTGTATTGGACGTTGAAAATGAGCTTTTCAGAGCCAGCAGAGGTCAAAATAAGCAGTAATGCAAACTCAGTCAGAGACATAGATTTTCACTTGCAACTTTCTTAAACATTTTTAACAGTGCATGAAATGTTGTCTAAAACAAAAAGATAATGCTCTTTAGTGGCTGGAACTGGTTTTATCACATTCTGAATTGAACGTTGAAAATGAGCTTTTTAGAGCCAGCAGAGGTCAAAATAAGCAGTGATGCAAACTCAGTCATAGACATAGATTTTCACTTGCAACTTTCTTAAACATATTTAACAGTGCATGAAATGTTGTCTAAAACAAAAAGAAAATGCTTTTTAGTGGCTGGAACTGGTTTTATCACATTCTGAATTGAACGTTGAAAATTAGCTTTTCAGAGCCAGCAGAGGTCAAAATAAGCAGTAATGCAAACTCAGTCAGAGACATAGATTTTCACTTGCAACTTGCTTTAACATGTTTAACAGTGCATGAAATGTTGTCTAAAACAAAAAGATAATGCTTTTTAGTGGCTGGAACTGGTTTTATCACTTTCTGAATTCAACGTTGAAAATGAGCTGTTCTCAGCCAGCAGAGGTCAAAATAAGCAGTAATGCAAACTCAGTCAGAGACATAGATTTTCACTTGCAACTTGCTTTAACATGTTTAACAGTGCATAAATTGTTGTCTAAAACAAAAAAGAATGATGTATTTTATGGCTGGATCTGTTTTATCACTTTCTGAATTGGACGTTGAAAATGAGCTTATCTCAGCCAACAGAGAGGTCAAATCACAGTAATGCAAACTCAGTCAGAGACATAGATTTTCACTTGCAACTTGCTTTAACATGTTTAACAGTGCATGAAATGTTGTCTAAAACAAAAAGATAATGCTTTTTAGTGGCTGGAACTGGTTTTATCACATTCTGAATTGAACGTTGAAAATGAGCTTTTCAGAGCCAGCAGAGGTCAAAATAAGCAGTAATGCAAACTCAGTCATAGACATAGATTTTAACTTGCAACTTGCTTTAACATGTTTAACAGTGCATGAAATGTTATCTAAAACAAAAAGAATAATGCATTTTAGTGGCTGGAACTGGTTTTATCACATTCTGAATTGAACGTTGAAAATGAGCTTTTTAGAGCCAGCAGAGGTCAAAATAAGCAGTGATGCAAACTCAGTCATAGACATAGATTTTCACTTGCAACTTTCTTAAACATATTTAACAGTGCATGAAATGTTGTCTAAAACAAAAAGAAAATGCTTTTTAGTGGCTGGAACTGGTTTTATCACATTCTGAATTGAACGTTGAAAATTAGCTTTTCAGAGCCAGCAGAGGTCAAAATAAGCAGTAATGCAAACTCAGTCAGAGACATAGATTTTCACTTGCAACTTGCTTTAACATGTTTAACAGTGCATGAAATGTTGTCTAAATCAAAAAGATAATGCTTTTTAGTGGCTGGAACTGGTTTTATCACTTTCTGAATTCAACGTTGAAAATGAGCTGTTCTCAGCCAGCAGAGGTCAAAATAAGCAGTAATGCAAACTCAGTCAGAGACATAGATTTTCACTTGCAACTTGCTTTAACATGTTTAACAGTGCATAAATTGTTGTCTAAAACAAAAAAGAATGATGTATTTTATGGCTGGATCTGTTTCATCACTTTCTGAATTGGACGTTGAAAATGAGCTTATCTCAGCCAGCAGAGAGGTCAAATCACAGTAATGCAAACTCAGTCAGAGACATAGATTTTCACTTGCAACTTGCTTTAACATGTTTAACAGTGCATGAAATGTTGTCTAAAACAAAAAGATAATGCTTTTTAGTGGCTGGAACTGGTTTTATCACATTCTGAATTGAACGTTGAAAATGAGCTTTTCAGAGCCAGCAGAGGTCAAAATAAGCAGTAATGCAAACTCAGTCATAGACATAGATTTTAACTTGCAACTTGCTTTAACATGTTTAACAGTGCATGAAATGTTATCTAAAACAAAAAGAATAATGCATTTTAGTGGCTGGATCTGGTTTTATCACATTCTGTATTGGACGTTGAAAATGAGCTTTTCAGAGCCAGCAGAGGTCAAAATAAGCAGTAATGCAAACTCAGTCAGAGACATAGATTTTCACTTGCAACTTTCTTAAACATTTTTAACAGTGCATGAAATGTTGTCTAAAACAAAAAGATAATGCTTTTTAGTGGCTGGAACTGGTTTTATCACATTCTGAATTGAACGTTGAAAATGAGCTTTTTAGAGCCAGCAGAGGTCAAAATAAGCAGTGATGCAAACTCAGTCATAGACATAGATTTTCACTTGCAACTTTCTTAAACATATTTAACAGTGCATGAAATGTTGTCTAAAACAAAAAGAAAATGCTTTTTAGTGGCTGGAACTGGTTTTATCACATTCTGAATTGAACGTTGAAAATTAGCTTTTCAGAGCCAGCAGAGGTCAAAATAAGCAGTAATGCAAACTCAGTCAGAGACATAGATTTTCACTTGCAACTTGCTTTAACATGTTTAACAGTGCATGAAATGTTGTCTAAAACAAAAAGATAATGCTTTTTAGTGGCTGGAACTGGTTTTATCACTTTCTGAATTCAACGTTGAAAATGAGCTGTTCTCAGCCAGCAGAGGTCAAAATAAGCAGTAATGCAAACTCAGTCAGAGACATAGATTTTCACTTGCAACTTGCTTTAACATGTTTAACAGTGCATAAATTGTTGTCTAAAACAAAAAAGAATGATGTATTTTATGGCTGGATCTGTTTTATCACTTTCTGAATTGGACGTTGAAAATGAGCTTATCTCAGCCAACAGAGAGGTCAAATCACAGTAATGCAAACTCAGTCAGAGACATAGATTTTCACTTGCAACTTGCTTTAACATGTTTAACAGTGCATGAAATGTTGTCTAAAACAAAAAGATAATGCTTTTTAGTGGCTGGAACTGGTTTTATCACATTCTGAATTGAACGTTGAAAATGAGCTTTTCAGAGCCAGCAGAGGTCAAAATAAGCAGTAATGCAAACTCAGTCATAGACATAGATTTTAACTTGCAACTTGCTTTAACATGTTTAACAGTGCATGAAATGTTATCTAAAACAAAAAGAATAATGCATTTTAGTGGCTGGATCTGGTTTTATCACATTCTGTATTGGACGTTGAAAATGAGCTTTTCAGAGCCAGCAGAGGTCAAAATAAGCAGTAATGCAAAGTCAGTCAGAGACATAGATTTTCACTTGCAACTTTCTTAAACATTTTTAACAGTGCATGAAATGTTGTCTAAAACAAAAAGATAATGCTTTTTAGTGGCTGGAACTGGTTTTATCACATTCTGAATTGAACGTTGAAAATGAGCTTTTTAGAGCCAGCAGAGGTCAAAATAAGCAGTGATGCAAACTCAGTCATAGACATAGATTTTCACTTGCAACTTTCTTAAACATATTTAACAGTGCATGAAATGTTGTCTAAAACAAAAAGAAAATGCTTTTTAGTGGCTGGAACTGGTTTTATCACATTCTGAATTGAACGTTGAAAATTAGCTTTTCAGAGCCAGCAGAGGTCAAAATAAGCAGTAATGCAAACTCAGTCAGAGACATAGATTTTCACTTGCAACTTGCTTTAACATGTTTAACAGTGCATGAAATGTTGTCTAAAACAAAAAGATAATGCTTTTTAGTGGCTGGAACTGGTTTTATCACTTTCTGAATTCAACGTTGAAAATGAGCTGTTCTCAGCCAGCAGAGGTCAAAATAAGCAGTAATGCAAACTCAGTCAGAGACATAGATTTTCACTTGCAACTTGCTTTAACATGTTTAACAGTGCATGAATTGTTGTCTAAAACAAAAAGAAAATGCTTTTTAGTGGCTGGAAATGGTTTTATCACATTCTGAATTGAACGTTGAAAATGAGCTTTTCAGAGCCAGCAGAGGTCAAAATAAGCAGTGATGCAAACTCAGTCATAGACATAGATTTTCACTTGCAACTTTCTTAAACATATTTAACAGTGCATGAAATGTTGTCTGAAACAAAAAGATAATGCTTTTTAGTGGCTGGAACTGGTTTTATCACATTCTGAATTGAACGTTGAAAATGAGCTTTTCAGAGCCAGCAGAGGTCAAAATAAGCAGTAATGCAAACTCAGTCATAGACATAGATTTTCACTTGCAACTTGCTTTAACATGTTTAACAGTGCATGAAATGTTGTCTAAAACAAAAAGAAAATGCTTTTTAGTGGCTGGATCTGGTTTTATCACATTCTGAATTGAACGTTGAAAATGAGCTTTTCAGAGCCAGCAGAGGTCAAAATAAGCACTAATGCAAACTCAGTCATAGACATAGATTTTCACTTGCAAATTGCTTTAACATGTTTAACAGTGCATGAATTGTTGTCTAAAACAAAAAGAAAATGCTTTTTAGTGGCTGGAACTGGTTTTATCACATTCTGAATTGAACGTTGAAAATGAGCTTTTTAGAGCCAGCAGAGGTCAAAATAAGCAGTGATGCAAACTCAGTCATAGACATAGATTTTCACTTGCAACTTTCTTAAACATATTTAACAGTGCATGAAATGTTGTCTAAAACAAAAAGAAAATGCTTTTTAGTGGCTGGAACTGGTTTTATCACATTCTGAATTGAACGTTGAAAATTAGCTTTTCAGATCCAGCAGAGGTCAAAATAAGCAGTAATGCAAACTCAGTCAGAGACATAGATTTTCACTTGCAACTTGCTTTAACATGTTTAACAGTGCATGAAATGTTGTCTAAAACAAAAAGATAATGCTTTTTAGTGGCTGGAACTGGTTTTATCACATTCTGAATTGAACGTTGAAAATGAGCTTTTCAGAGCCAGCAGAGGTCAAAATAAGCAGTAATGCAAACTCAGTCATAGACATAGATTTTAACTTGCAACTTGCTTTAACATGTTTAACAGTGCATGAAATGGTATCTAAAACAAAAAGAATAATGCATTTTAGTGGCTGGATCTGGTTTTATCACATTCTGTATTGGACGTTGAAAATGAGTTTTTCAGAGCCAGCAGAGGTCAAAATAAGCAGTAATGCAAACTCAGTCAGAGACATAGATTTTCACTTGCAACTTGCTTTAACATGTTTAACAGTGCATAAATTGTTGTCTAAAACAAAAAAGAATGATGCATTTTATGGCTGGATCTGTTTTATCACTTTCTGAATTGGACGTTGAAAATGAGCTTATCTCAGCCAGTAGAGAGGTCAAATCACAGTAATGCAAACTCAGTCAGAGACATAGATTTTCACTTGCAACTTGCTTTAACATGTTTAACAGTGCATGAAATGTTGTCTAAAACAAAAAAGAATGATGTATTTTATGGCTGGATCTTTTTTTATTACTTTCTGAATTGGACGTTGAAAATGAGCTTATCTCAGCCAGCAGAGAGGTCAAATCACAGTAATGCAACCTCAGTCAGAGACATAGATATTCACTTGCAACTTGCTTTAACATGTTTAACAGTGCATAAATTGTTGTCTAAAACAAAAAAGAATGATGCATTTTATGGCTGGATCTGTTTTTATCACTTTCTGAATTGGACGTTGAAAATGAGCTTATCTCAGCCAGCAGAGAGGTCAAATCACAGTAATGCAAACTCAGTCAGAGACATAGATTTTCACTTGCAACTTGCTTTAACATGTTTAACAGTGCATGAATTGTTGTCTAAAACAAAAAAGAATGATGCATTTTATGGCTGGATCTGTTTTATAACTTTCTGAATTGGACGTTGAAAATGAGCTTATCTCAGCCAGCAGAGAGGTCAAATCACAGTAATGCAAACTCAGTCAGAGACATAGATTTTCACTTGCAACTTGCTTTAACATGTTTAACAGTGCATAAATTGTTGTCTAAAACAAAAAGATAATGCTTTTTAGTGGCTGGAACTGGTTTTATCACATTCTGAATTGAACGTTGAAAATGAGCTTTTCAGAGCCAGCAGAGGTCAAAATAAGCAGTGATGCAAACTCAGTCATAGACATAGATTTTCACTTGCAACTTCCTTAAACATATTTAACAGTGCATGAATTGTTGTCTAAAACAAAAAAGAATGATGCATTTTATGGCTGGATCTGTTTTTATCACTTTCTGAATTAGACGTTGAAAATGAGCTTATCTCAGCCAGCAGAGAGGTCAAATCACAGTAATGCAAACTCAGTCGTAGACATAGATTTTAACTTGCAACTTGCTTTAACATGTTTAACAGTGCATGAATTGTTGTCTAAAACAAAAAGAAAATGCTTTTTAGTGGCTTGAAATGGTTTTATCACATTCTGAATTGAACGTTGAAAATGAGCTTTTCAGAGCCAGCAGAGGTCAAAATAAGCAGTGATGCAAACTCAGTCATAGACATAGATTTTCACTTGCAACTCTCTTAAACATATTTAACAGTGCATGAAATGTTGTCTAAAACAAAAAGAAAATGCTTTTTAGTGGCTGGAACTGGTTTTTTCACATTCTGAATTGAACGTTGAAAATGAGCTTTTCAGAGCCAGCAGAGGTCAAAATAAGCAGTAATGCAAACTCAGTCAGAGACATAGATTTTCACTTGCAACTTGCTTTAACATGTTTAACAGTGCATGAAATGTTGTCTAAAACAAAAAGATAATGCTTTTTAGTGGCTGGAACTGGTTTTATCACATTCTGAATTGAACGTTGAAAATGAGCTTTTCAGAGCCAGCAGAGGTCAAAATAAGCAGTAATGCAAACTCAGTCAGAGACATAGATTTTCACGTGCAACTTGCTTTAACATGTTTAACAGTGCATGAAATGTTGTCTAAAACAAAAAGAAAATGCTTTTTAGTGGCTGGATCTGGTTTTATCACATTCTGAATTGAACGTTGAAAATGAGCTTTTCAGAGCCAGCAGAGGTCAAAATAAGCACTAATGAAAACTCAGTCATAGACATAGATTTTCACTTGCAAATTGCTTTAACATGTTTAACAGTGCATGAATTGTTGTCTAAAACAAAAAGAATGATGCATTTTAGTGGCTGGAACTGGTTTATATCACATTCTGAATTGAACGTTGAAAATGAGCTTTTCAGAGCCAGCAGAGGTCAAAATAAGCAGTAATGCAAACTCAGTCATAGACATAGATTTTAACTTGCAACTTGCTTTAACATGTTTAACAGTGCATGAAGTGTTATCTAAAACAAAAAGAATAATGCATTTTAGTGGCTGGATCTGGTTTTATCACATTCTGTATTGGACGTTGAAAATGAGCTTTTCAGAGCCAGCAGAGGTCAAAATAAGCAGTAATGCAAACTCAGTCATAGACATAGATTTTCACTTGCAACTTGCTTTAACATGTTTAACAGTGCATGAAATGTTGTCTAAAACAAAAAGAATGATGCATTTTAGTGGCTGGATCTGGTTTTATCACATTCTGTATTGGACGTTGAAAATGAGCTTTTCAGAGCCAGCAGAGGTCAAAATAAGCAGTAATGCAAACTCAGTCATAGACATAGATTTTCACTTGCAACTTGCTTTAACATGTTTAACAGTGCATGAAATGTTGTCTAAAACAAAAAGAATGATGCATTTTAGTGGCTGGATCTGGTTTTATCACTTTCTGAATTCAACGTTGAAAATGAGCTGTTCTCAGCCAGCAGAGGTCAAAATAAGCAGTAATGCAAACTCAGTCAGAGACATAGATTTTCACTTGCAACTTGCTTTAACATGTTTAACAGTGCATGAAATGTTGTCTAAAACAAAAAGATAATGCTTTTTAGTGGCTGGAACTGGTTTTATCACATTCTGAATTGAACGTTGAAAATGAGCTTTTCAGAGCCAGCAGAGGTCAAAATAAGCAGTAATGCAAACTCAGTCATAGACATAGATTTTAACTTGCAACTTGCTTTATCATGTTTAACAGTGCATGAAATGTTATCTAAAACAAAAAGAATAATGCATTTTAGTGGCTGGATCTGGTTTTATCACATTCTGTATTGGACGTTGAAAATGAGCTTTTCAGAGCCAGCAGAGGTCAAAATAAGCAGTAATGCAAACTCATTCATAGACATAGATTTTCACTTGCAACTTGCTTTAACATGTTTAACAGTGCATGAAATGTTGTCTAAAACAAAAAGAAAATGCTTTTTAGTGGCTGGGACTGGTTTTATCACATTCTGAATTGAACGTTGAAAATGAGCTTTTCAGAGCCAGCAGAGGTCAAAATAAGCAGTAATGCAAACTCAGTCAGAGACATAGATTTTCACTTGCAACTTGCTTTAACATGTTTAACAGTGCATGAAATGTTGTCTAAAACAAAAAGATAATGCTTTTTAGTGGCTGGAACTGGTTTTATCACATTCTGAATTGAACGTTGAAAATGAGCTTTTCAGAGCCAGCAGAGGTCAAAATAAGCAGTAATGCAAACTCAGTCAGAGACATAGATTTTCACTTGCAACTTGCTTTAACATGTTCAACAGTGCATGAAATGTTGTCTAAAACAAAAAAGAATGATGCATTTTATGGCTGGATCTTTTTTTATTACTTTCTGAATTGGACGTTGAAAATGAGCTTATCTCAGCCAGCAGAGAGGTCAAATCACAGTAATGCAAACTCAGTCAGAGACATAGATTTTCACTTGCAACTTGCTTTAACATGTTTAACAGTGCATGAAATGTTGTCTAAAACAAAAAGATAATGCTTTTTAGTGGCTGGAACTGGTTTTATCACATTCTGAATTGAACGTTGAAAATGAGCTTTTCAGAGCCAGCAGAGGTCAAAATAAGCAGTAATGCAAACTCAGTCATAGACATAGATTTTAACTTGCAACTTGCTTTAACATGTTTAACAGTGCATGAAATGTTATCTAAAACAAAAAGAATAATGCATTTTAGTGGCTGGATCTGGTTTTATCACTTTCTGAATTCAACGTTGAAAATGAGCTGTTCTCAGCCAGCAGAGGTCAAAATAAGCAGTAATGCAAACTCAGTCAGAGACATAGATTTTCACTTGCAACTTGCTTTAACATGTTTAACAGTGCATGAATTGTTGTCTAAAACAAAAAGAAAATGCTTTTTAGTGGCTGGAAATGGTTTTATCACATTCTGAATTGAACGTTGAAAATGAGCTTTTCAGAGCCAGCAGAGGTCAAAATAAGCAGTGATGCAAACTCAGTCATAGACATAGATTTTCACTTGCAACTTTCTTAAACATATTTAACAGTGCATGAAATGTTGTCTAAAACAAAAAGAAAATGCTTTTTAGTGGCTGGAACTGGTTTTATCACATTCTGAATTGAACGTTGAAAATGAGCTTTTCAGAGCCAGCAGAGGTCAAAATAAGCAGTAATGCAAACTCAGTCAGAGACATAGATTTTCACTTGCAACTTGCTTTAACATGTTTAACAGTGCATGAAATGTTGTCTAAAACAAAAAGATAATGCTTTTTAGTGGCTGGAACTGGTTTTATCACATTCTGAATTGAACGTTGAAAATGAGCTTTTCAGAGCCAGCAGAGGTCAAAATAAGCAGTAATGCAAACTCAGTCATAGACATAGATTTTAACTTGCAACTTGCTTTAACATGTTTAACAGTGCATGAAATGTTATCTAAAACAAAAAGAATAATGCATTTTAGTGGCTGGATCTGGTTTTATCACATTCTGTATTGGACGTTGAAAATGAGCTTTTCAGAGCCAGCAGAGGTCAAAATAAGCAGTAATGCAAACTCAGTCAGAGACATAGATTTTCACTTGCAACTTTCTTAAACATATTTAACAGTGCATGAAATGTTGTCTAAAACAAAAAGATAATGCTTTTTAGTGGCTGGAACTGGTTTTATCACATTCTGAATTGAACGTTGAAAATGAGCTTTTCAGAGCCAGCAGAGGTCAAAATAAGCAGTAATGCAAACTCAGTCATAGACATAGATTTTCACTTGCAACTTGCTTTAACATGTTTAACAGTGCATGAAATGTTGTCTAAAACAAAAAGAAAATGCTTTTTAGTGGCTGGATCTGGTTTTATCACATTCTGAATTGAACGTTGAAAATGAGCTTTTCAGAGCCAGCAGAGGTCAAAATAAGCATTAATGCAAACTCAGTCATAGACATAGATTTTCACTTGCAAATTGCTTTAACATGTTTAACAGTGCATGAATTGTTGTCTAAAACAAAAAGAAAATGCTTTTTAGTGGCTGGAACTGGTTTTATCACATTCTGAATTGAACGTTAAAAATGAGCTTTTTAGAGCCAGCAGAGGTCAAAATAAGCAGTAATGCAAACTCAGTCATAGACATAGATTTTCACTTGCAACTTTCTTAAACATATTTAACAGTGCATGAAATGTTGTCTAAAACAAAAAGAAAATGCTTTTTAGTGGCTGGAACTGGTTTTATCACATTCTGAATTGAACGTTGAAAATTAGCTTTTCAGATCCAGCAGAGGTCAAAATAAGCAGTAATGCAAACTCAGTCAGAGACATAGATTTTCACTTGCAACTTGCTTTAACATGTTTAACAGTGCATGAAATGTTGTCTAAAACAAAAAGATAATGCTTTTTAGTGGCTGGAACTGGTTTTATCACATTCTGAATTGAACGTTGAAAATGAGCTTTTCAGAGCCAGCAGAGGTCAAAATAAGCAGTAATGCAAACTCAGTCATAGACATAGATTTTAACTTGCAACTTGCTTTAACATGTTTAACAGTGCATGAAATGGTATCTAAAACAAAAAGAATAATGCATTTTAGTGGCTGGATCTGGTTTTATCACATTCTGTATTGGACGTTGAAAATGAGTTTTTCAGAGCCAGCAGAGGTCAAAATAAGCAGTAATGCAAACTCAGTCAGAGACATAGATTTTCACTTGCAACTTGCTTTAACATGTTTAACAGTGCATAAATTGTTGTCTAAAACAAAAAAGAATGATGCATTTTATGGCTGGATCTGTTTTATCACTTTCTGAATTGGACGTTGAAAATGAGCTTATCTCAGCCAGCAGAGAGGTCAAATCACAGTAATGCAAACTCAGTCAGAGACATAGATTTTCACTTGCAACTTGCTTTAACATGTTTAACAGTGCATGAAATGTTGTCTAAAACAAAAAAGAATGATGCATTTTATGGCTGGATCTTTTTTTATTACTTTCTGAATTGGACGTTGAAAATGAGCTTATCTCAGCCAGCAGAGAGGTCAAATCACAGTAATGCAAACTCAGTCAGAGACATAGATATTCACTTCCAACTTGCTTTAACATGTTTAACAGTGCATAAATTGTTGTCTAAAACAAAAAAGAATGATGCATTTTATGGCTGGATCTGTTTTTATCACTTTCTGAATTGGACGTTGAAAATGAGCTTATCTCAGCCAGCAGAGAGGTCAAATCACAGTAATGCAAACTCAGTCAGAGACATAGATTTTCACTTGCAACTTGCTTTAACATGTTTAACAGTGCATAAATTGTTGTCTAAAACAAAAAAGAATGATGCATTTTATGGCTGGATCTGTTTTATCACTTTCTGAATTGGACTTTGAAAATGAGCTTATCTCAGCCAGCAGAGAGGTCAAATCACCGTAATGCAAACTCAGTCAGAGACATAGATTTTCACTTGCAACTTGCTTTAACATGTTTAACAGTGCATAAATTGTTGTCTGAAACAAAAAAGAATGATGCATTTTATGGCTGGATCTGTTTTATCACTTTCTGAATTGGACGTTGAAAATGAGCTTATCTCAGCCAGCAGAGAGGTCAAATCACAGTAATGCAAACTCAGTCAGAGACAAAGATTTTCACTTGCAACTTGCTTTAACATGTTTAACAGTGCATGAAATGTTGTCTAAAACAAAAAGAAAATGCTTTTTAGTGGCTGGGACTGGTTTTATCACATTCTGAATTGAACGTTGAAAATGAGCTTTTCAGAGCCAGCAGAGGTCAAAATAAGCAGTAATGCAAACTCAGTCATAGACATAGATTTTCACTTGCAACTTGCTTTAACATGTTTAACAGTGCATGAAATGTTGTCTAAAACAAAAAGAAAATGCTTTTTAGTGGCTGGGACTGGTTTTATCACATTCTGAATTGAACGTTGAAAATGAGCTTTTCAGAGCCAGCAGAGGTCAAAATAAGCAGTAATGCAAACTCAGTCAGAGACATAGATTTTCACTTGCAACTTGCTTTAACATGTTTAACAGTGCATGAAATGTTGTCTAAAACAAAAAGAAAATGCTTTTTAGTGGCTGGATCTGGTTTTTATCACATTCTGAATTGAACGTTGAAAATGAGCTTTTCAGAGCCAGCAGAGGTCAAAATAAGCAGTAATGCAAACTCAGTCATAGACATAGATTTTCACTTGCAACTTGCTTTAACATGTTTAACAGTGCATGAAATGTTGTCTAAAACAAAAAGAATGATGCATTTTAGTGGCTGGATCTGGTTTTATCACTTTCTGAATTCAACGTTGAAAATGAGCTTTTCAGAGCCAGCAGAGGTCAAAATAAGCAGTAATGCAAACTCAGTCATAGACATAGATTTTCACTTGCAACTTGCTTTAACATGTTTAACAGTGCATGAAATGTTGTCTAAAACAAAAAGAAAATGCTTTTTAGTGGCTGGATCTGGTTTTATCACATTCTGAATTGAACGTTGAAAATGAGCTTTTCAGAGCCAGCAGAGGTCAAAATAAGCACTAATGCAAACTCAGTCATAGACATAGATTTTCACTTGCAAATTGCTTTAACATGTTTAACAGTGCATGAATTGTTGTCTAAAACAAAAAGAAAATGCTTTTTAGTGGCTGGAACTGGTTTTATCACATTCTGAATTGAACGTTGAAAATGAGCTTTTTAGAGCCAGCAGAGGTCAAAATAAGCAGTGATGCAAACTCAGTCATAGACATAGATTTTCACTTGCAACTTTCTTAAACATATTTAACAGTGCATGAAATGTTGTCTAAAACAAAAAGAAAATGCTTTTTAGTGGCTGGAACTGGTTTTATCACATTCTGAATTGAACGTTGAAAATTAGCTTTTCAGAGCCAGCAGAGGTCAAAATAAGCAGTAATGCAAACTCAGTCAGAGACGTAGATTTTCACTTGCAACTTGCTTTAACATGTTTAACAGTGCATGAAATGTTGTCTAAAACAAAAAGATAATGCTTTTTAGTGGCTGGAACTGGTTTTATCACATTCTGAACTGAACGTTGAAAATGAGCTTTTCAGAGCCAGCAGAGGTCAAAATAAGCAGTAATGCAAACTCAGTCAGAGACATAGATTTTCACTTGCAACTTGCTTTAACATGTTTAACAGTGCATAAATTGTTGTCTAAAACAAAAAAGAATGATGCATTTTATGGCTGGATCTGTTTTATCACTTTCTGAATTGGACGTTGAAAATGAGCTTATCTCAGCCAGCAGAGAGGTCAAATCACAGTAATGCAAACTCAGTCAGAGACATAGATTTTCACTTGCAACTTGCTTTAACATGTTTAACAGTGCATGAAATGTTGTCTAAAACAAAAAAGAATGATGCATTTTATGGCTGGATCTTTTTTTATTACTTTCTGAATTGGACGTTGAAAATGAGCTTATCTCAGCCAGCAGAGAGGTCAAATCACAGTAATGCAAACTCAGTCAGAGACATAGATTTTCACTTGCAACTTGCTTTAACATGTTTAACAGTGCATGAAATGTTGTCTAAAACAAAAAGAAAATGCTTTTTAGTGGCTGGAACTGGTTTTATCACATTCTGAATTGAACGTTGAAAATGAGCTTTTCAGAGCCAGCAGAGGTCAAAATAAGCAGTAATGCAAACTCAGTCAGAGACATAGATTTTCACTTGCAACTTGCTTTAACATGTTTAACAGTGCATGAAATGTTGTCTAAAACAAAAAGATAATGCTTTTTAGTGGCTGGAACTGGTTTTATCACATTCTGAACTGAACGTTGAAAATGAGCTTTTCAGAGCCAGCAGAGGTCAAAATAAGCAGTAATGCAAACTCAGTCATAGACATAGATTTTAACTTGCAACTTGCTTTAACATGTTTAACAGTGCATGAAATGTTATCTAAAACAAAAAGAATAATGCATTTTAGTGGCTGGATCTGGTTTTATCACATTCTGTATTGGACGTTGAAAATGAGCTTTTCAGAGCCAGCAGAGGTCAAAATAAGCAGTAATGCAAACTCAGTCATAGACATAGATTTTCACTTGCAACTTGCTTTAACATGTTTAACAGTGCATGAAATGTTGTCTAAAACAAAAAGAATGATGCATTTTAGTGGCTGGATCTGGTTTTATCACTTTCTGAATTCAACGTTGAAAATGAGCTGTTCTCAGCCAGCAGAGGTCAAAATAAGCAGTAATGCAAACTCAGTCAGAGACATAGATTTTCACTTGCAACTTGCTTTAACATGTTTAACAGTGCATGAATTGTTGTCTGAAACAAAAAGAAAATGCTTTTTAGTGGCTGGAAATGGTTTTATCACATTCTGAATTGAACGTTGAAAATGAGCTTTTCAGAGCCAGCAGAGGTCAAAATAAGCAGTGATGCAAACTCAGTCATAGACATAGATTTTCACTTGCAACTTTCTTAAACATATTTAACAGTGCATGAAATGTTGTCTAAAACAAAAAGATAATGCTTTTTAGTGGCTGGAACTGGTTTTATCACATTCTGAATTGAACGTTGAAAATGAGCTTTTCAGAGCCAGCAGAGGTCAAAATAAGCAGTAATGCAAACTCAGTCAGAGACAAAGATTTTCACTTGCAACTTGCTTTAACATGTTTAACAGTGCATGAAATGTTGTCTAAAACAAAAAGAAAATGCTTTTTAGTGGCTGGAACTGGTTTTATCACATTCTGAATTGAACGTTGAAAATGAGCTTTTCAGAGCCAGCAGAGGTCAAAATAAGCAGTAATGCAAACTCAGTCAGAGACATAGATTTTCACTTGCAACTTGCTTTAACATGTTTAACAGTGCATGAAATGTTGTCTAAAACAAAAAGATAATGCTTTTTAGTGGCTGGAACTGGTTTTATCACATTCTGAATTGAACGTTGAAAATGAGCTTTTCAGAGCCAGCAGAGGTCAAAATAAGCAGTAATGCAAACTCAGTCATAGACATAGATTTTAACTTGCAACTTGCTTTAACATGTTTAACAGTTTATGAAATGTTATCTAAAACAAAAAGAATAATGCATTTTAGTGGCTGGATCTGGTTTTATCACATTCTGTATTGGACGTTGAAAATGAGCTTTTCAGAGCCAGCAGAGGTCAAAATAAGCAGTAATGCAAACTCAGTCATAGACATAGATTTTCACTTGCAACTTGCTTTAACATGTTTAACAGTGCATGAAATGTTGTCTAAAACAAAAAGAATGATGCATTTTAGTGGCTGGATCTGGTTTTATCACTTTCTGAATTCAACGTTGAAAATGAGCTGTTCTCAGCCAGCAGAGGTCAAAATAAGCAGTAATGCAAACTCAGTCAGAGACATAGATTTTCACTTGCAACTTGCTTTAACATGTTTAACAGTGCATGAATTGTTGTCTGAAACAAAAAGAAAATGCTTTTTAGTGGCTGGAAATGGTTTTATCACATTCTGAATTGAACGTTGAAAATGAGCTTTTCAGAGCCAGCAGAGGTCAAAATAAGCAGTGATGCAAACTCAGTCATAGACATAGATTTTCACTTGCAACTTGCTTTAACATGTTTAACAGTGCATGAAATGTTGTCTAAAACAAAAAGAATGATGCATTTTAGTGGCTGGATCTGGTTTTATCACTTTCTGAATTCAACGTTGAAAATGAGCTGTTCTCAGCCAGCAGAGGTCAAAATAAGCAGTAATGCAAACTCAGTCAGAGACATAGATTTTCACTTGCAACTTGCTTTAACATGTTTAACAGTGCATGAAATGTTGTCTAAAACAAAAAGAAATTGCTTTTTAGTGGCTGGAAATGGTTTTATCACATTCTGAATTGAACGTTGAAAATGAGCTTTTCAGAGCCAGCAGAGGTCAAAATAAGCAGTAATGCAAACTCAGTCAGAGACATAGATTTTCACTTGCAACTTGCTTTAACATGTTTAACAGTGCATGAAATGTTGTCTAAAACAAAAAGAAAATGCTTTTTAGTGGCTGGAACTGGTTTTATCACATTCTGAATTGAACGTTGAAAATGAGCTTTTCAGAGCCAGCAGAGGTCAAAATAAGCAGTGATGCAAACTCAGTCATAGACATAGATTTTCACTTGCAACTTTCTTAAACATATTTAACAGTGCATGAAATGTTGTCTAAAACAAAAAGAAAATGCTTTTTAGTGGCTGGAACTGGTTTTATCACATTCTGAATTGAACGTTGAAAATGAGCTTTTCAGAGCCAGCAGAGGTCAAAATAAGCAGTAATGCAAACTCAGTCAGAGACATAGATTTTCACTTGCAACTTGCTTTAACATGTTTAACAGTGCATGAAATGTTGTCTAAAACAAAAAGATAATGCTTTTTAGTGGCTGGAACTGGTTTTATCACATTCTGAATTGAACGTTGAAAATGAGCTTTTCAGAGCCAGCAGAGGTCAAAATAAGCAGTAATGCAAACTCAGTCATAGACATAGATTTTAACTTGCAACTTGCTTTAACATGTTTAACAGTGCATGAAATGTTATGTAAAACAAAAAGAATAATGCATTTTAGTGGCTGGATCTGGTTTTATCACATTCTGTATTGGACGTTGAAAATGAGCTTTTCAGAGCCAGCAGAGGTCAAAATAAGCAGTAATGCAAACTCAGTCATAGACATAGATTTTCACTTGCAACTTGCTTTAACATGTTTAACAGTGCATGAAATGTTGTCTAAAACAAAAAGAAAATGCTTTTTAGTGGCTGGATCTGGTTTTATCACATTCTGAATTGAACGTTGAAAATGAGCTTTTCAGAGCCAGCAGAGGTCAAAATAAGCACTAATGCAAACTCAATCATAGACATAGATTTTCACTTGCAAATTGCTTTAACATGTTTAACAGTGCATGAATTGTTGTGTAAAACAAAAAGATAATGCTTTTTAGTGGCTGGAACTGGTTTTATCACATTCTGAATTGAACGTTGAAAATGAGCTTTTTAGAGCCAGCAGAGGTCAAAATAAGCAGTGATGCAAACTCAGTCATAGACATAGATTTTCACTTGCAACTTTCTTAAACATATTTAACAGTGCATGAAATGTTGTCTAAAACAAAAAGAAAATGCTTTTTAGTGGCTGGAACTGGTTTTATCACATTCTGAATTGAACGTTGAAAATTAGCTTTTCAGAGCCAGCAGAGGTCAAAATAAGCAGTAATGCAAACTCAGTCAGAGACATAGATTTTCACTTGCAACTTTCTTAAACATATTTAACAGTGCATGAAATGTTGTCTAAAACAAAAAGATAATGCTTTTTAGTGGCTGGAACTGGTTTTATCACATTCTGAATTGAACGTTGAAAATGAGCTTTTCAGAGCCAGCAGAGGTCAAAATAAGCAGTAATGCAAACTCAGTCATAGACATAGATTTTCACTTGCAACTTGCTTTAACATGTTTAACAGTGCATGAAATGTTGTCTAAAACAAAAAGAAAATGCTTTTTAGTGGCTGGATCTGGTTTTATCACATTCTGAATTGAACGTTGAAAATGAGCTTTTCAGAGCCAGCAGAGGTCAAAATAAGCACTAATGCAAACTCAGTCATAGACATAGATTTTCACTTGCAAATTGCTTTAACATGTTTAACAGTGCATGAATTCTTGTCTAAAACAAAAAGAAAATGCTTTTTAGTGGCTGGAACTGGTTTTATCACATTCTGAATTGAACGTTGAAAATGAGCTTTTTAGAGCCAGCAGAGGTCAAAATAAGCAGTGATGCAAACTCAGTCATAGACATAGATTTTCACTTGCAACTTTCTTAAACATATTTAACAGTGCATGAAATGTTGTCTAAAACAAAAAGAAAATGCTTTTTAGTGGCTGGAACTGGTTTTATCACATTCTGAATTGAACGTTGAAAATTAGCTTTTCAGAGCCAGCAGAGGTCAAAATAAGCAGTAATGCAAACTCAGTCAGAGACATAGATTTTCACTTGCAACTTGCTTTAACATGTTTAACAGTGCATGAAATGTTGTCTAAAACAAAAAGATAATGCTTTTTAGTGGCTGGAACTGGTTTTATCACATTCTGAATTGAACGTTGAAAATTAGCTTTTCAGAGCCAGCAGAGGTCAAAATAAGCAGTAATGCAAACTCAGTCATAGACATAGATTTTAACTTGCAACTTGCTTTAACATGTTTAACAGTGCATGAAATGTTATCTAAAACAAAAAGAATAATGCATTTTAGTGGCTGGATCTGGTTTTATCACATTCTGTATTGGACGTTGAAAATGAGCTTTTCAGAGCCAGCAGAGGTCAAAATAAGCAGTGATGCAAACTCAGTCATAGACATAGATTTTCACTTGCAACTTTCTTAAACATATTTAACAGTGCATGAAATGTTGTCTAAAACAAAAAGAAAATGCTTTTTAGTGGCTGGAACTGGTTTTATCACATTCTGAATTGAACGTTGAAAATGAGCTTTTCAGAGCCAGCAGAGGTCAAAATAAGCAGTAATGCAAACTCAGTCAGAGACATAGATTTTCACTTGCAACTTGCTTTAACATGTTTAACAGTGCATGAAATGTTGTCTAAAACAAAAAGATAATGCTTTTTAGTGGCTGGAACTGGTTTTATCACATTCTGAATTGAACGTTGAAAATGAGCTTTTCAGAGCCAGCAGAGGTCAAAATAAGCAGTAATGCAAACTCAGTCATAGACATAGATTTTAACTTGCAACTTGCTTTAACATGTTTAACAGTGCATGAAATGTTATGTAAAACAAAAAGAATAATGCATTTTAGTGGCTGGATCTGGTTTTATCACATTCTGTATTGGACGTTGAAAATGAGCTTTTCAGAGCCAGCAGAGGTCAAAAAAAGCAGTAATGCAAACTCAGTCATAGACATAGATTTTCACTTGCAACTTGCTTTAACATGTTTAACAGTGCATGAAATGTTGTCTAAAACAAAAAGAAAATGCTTTTTAGTGGCTGGATCTGGTTTTATCACATTCTGAATTGAACGTTGAAAATGAGCTTTTCAGAGCCAGCAGAGGTCAAAATAAGCACTAATGCAAACTCAATCATAGACATAGATTTTCACTTGCAAATTGCTTTAACATGTTTAACAGTGCATGAATTGTTGTGTAAAACAAAAAGATAATGCTTTTTAGTGGCTGGAACTGGTTTTATCACATTCTGAATTGAACGTTGAAAATGAGCTTTTTAGAGCCAGCAGAGGTCAAAATAAGCAGTGATGCAAACTCAGTCATAGACATAGATTTTCACTTGCAACTTTCTTAAACATATTTAACAGTGCATGAAATGTTGTCTAAAACAAAAAGAAAATGCTTTTTAGTGGCTGGAACTGGTTTTATCACATTCTGAATTGAACGTTGAAAATTAGCTTTTCAGAGCCAGCAGAGGTCAAAATAAGCAGTAATGCAAACTCAGTCAGAGACATAGATTTTCACTTGCAACTTTCTTAAACATATTTAACAGTGCATGAAATGTTGTCTAAAACAAAAAGATAATGCTTTTTAGTGGCTGGAACTGGTTTTATCACATTCTGAATTGAACGTTGAAAATGAGCTTTTCAGAGCCAGCAGAGGTCAAAATAAGCAGTAATGCAAACTCAGTCATAGACATAGATTTTCACTTGCAACTTGCTTTAACATGTTTAACAGTGCATGAAATGTTGTCTAAAACAAAAAGAAAATGCTTTTTAGTGGCTGGATCTGGTTTTATCACATTCTGAATTGAACGTTGAAAATGAGCTTTTCAGAGCCAGCAGAGGTCAAAATAAGCACTAATGCAAACTCAGTCATAGACATAGATTTTCACTTGCAAATTGCTTTAACATGTTTAACAGTGCATGAATTCTTGTCTAAAACAAAAAGAAAATGCTTTTTAGTGGCTGGAACTGGTTTTATCACATTCTGAATTGAACGTTGAAAATGAGCTTTTTAGAGCCAGCAGAGGTCAAAATAAGCAGTGATGCAAACTCAGTCATAGACATAGATTTTCACTTGCAACTTTCTTAAACATATTTAACAGTGCATGAAATGTTGTCTAAAACAAAAAGAAAATGCTTTTTAGTGGCTGGAACTGGTTTTATCACATTCTGAATTGAACGTTGAAAATTAGCTTTTCAGAGCCAGCAGAGGTCAAAATAAGCAGTAATGCAAACTCAGTCAGAGACATAGATTTTCACTTGCAACTTGCTTTAACATGTTTAACAGTGCATGAAATGTTGTCTAAAACAAAAAGATAATGCTTTTTAGTGGCTGGAACTGGTTTTATCACATTCTGAATTGAACGTTGAAAATTAGCTTTTCAGAGCCAGCAGAGGTCAAAATAAGCAGTAATGCAAACTCAGTCATAGACATAGATTTTAACTTGCAACTTGCTTTAACATGTTTAACAGTGCATGAAATGTTATCTAAAACAAAAAGAATAATGCATTTTAGTGGCTGGATCTGGTTTTATCACATTCTGTATTGGACGTTGAAAATGAGCTTTTCAGAGCCAGCAGAGGTCAAAATAAGCAGTAATGCAAACTCAGTCAGAGACATAGATTTTCACTTGCAACTTTCTTAAACATTTTTAACAGTGCATGAAATGTTGTCTAAAACAAAAAGATAATGCTTTTTAGTGGCTGGAACTGGTTTTATCACATTCTGAATTGAACGTTGAAAATGAGCTTTTTAGAGCCAGCAGAGGTCAAAATAAGCAGTGATGCAAACTCAGTCATAGACATAGATTTTCACTTGCAACTTTCTTAAACATATTTAACAGTGTATGAAATGTTGTCTAAAACAAAAAGAAAATGCTTTTTAGTGGCTGGAACTGGTTTTATCACATTCTGAATTGAACGTTGAAAATTAGCTTTTCAGAGCCAGCAGAGGTCAAAATAAGCAGTAATGCAAACTCAGTCAGAGACATAGATTTTCACTTGCAACTTGCTTTAACATGTTTAACAGTGCATGAAATGTTGTCTAAAACAAAAAGATAATGCTTTTTAGTGGCTGGAACTGGTTTTATCACTTTCTGAATTCAACGTTGAAAATGAGCTGTTCTCAGCCAGCAGAGGTCAAAATAAGCAGTAATGCAAACTCAGTCATAGACATAGATTTTCACTTGCAACTTTCTTAAACATATTTAACAGTGCATGAAATGTTGTCTAAAACAAAAAGAAAATGCTTTTTAGTGGCTGGAACTGGTTTTATCACATTCTGAATTGAACGTTGAAAATGAGCTTTTCAGAGCCAGCAGAGGTCAAAATAAGCAGTAATGCAAACTCAGTCAGAGACATAGATTTTCACTTGCAACTTGCTTTAACATGTTTAACAGTGCATGAAATGTTGTCTAAAACAAAAAGATAATGCTTTTTAGTGGCTGGAACTGGTTTTATCACATTCTGAATTGAACGTTGAAAATGAGCTTTTCAGAGCCAGCAGAGGTCAAAATAAGCAGTAATGCAAACTCAGTCATAGACATAGATTTTAACTTGCAACTTGCTTTAACATGTTTAACAGTGCATGAAATGTTATCTAAAACAAAAAGAATAATGCATTTTAGTGGCTGGATCTGGTTTTATCACATTCTGTATTGGACGTTGAAAATGAGCTTTTCTCAGCCAGCAGAGGTCAAAATAAGCAGTAATGCAAACTCAGTCAGAGACATAGATTTTCACTTGCAACTTTCTTAAACATATTTAACAGTGCATGAAATGTTGTCTAAAACAAAAAGATAATGCTTTTTAGTGGCTGGAACTGGTTTTATCACATTCTGAATTGAACGTTGAAAATGAGCTTTTCAGAGCCAGCAGAGGTCAAAATAAGCAGTAATGCAAACTCAGTCATAGACATAGATTTTCACTTGCAACTTGCTTTAACATGTTTAACAGTGCATGAAATGTTGTCTAAAACAAAAAGAAAATGCTTTTTAGTGGCTGGATCTGGTTTTATCACATTCTGAATTGAACGTTGAAAATGAGCTTTTCAGAGCCAGCAGAGGTCAAAATAAGCACTAATGCAAACTCAGTCATAGACATAGATTTTCACTTGCAAATTGCTTTAACATGTTTAACAGTGCATGAATTGTTGTCTAAAACAAAAAGAAAATGCTTTTTAGTGGCTGGAAATGGTTTTATCACATTCTGAATTGAACGTTGAAAATGAGCTTTTTAGAGCCAGCAGAGGTCAAAATAAGCAGTGATGCAAACTCAGTCATAGACATAGATTTTCACTTGCAACTTTCTTAAACATATTTAACAGTGCATGAAATGTTGTCTAAAACAAAAAGAAAATGCTTTTTAGTGGCTGGAACTGGTTTTATCACATTCTGAATTGAACGTTGAAAATGAGCTTTTCAGATCCAGCAGAGGTCAAAATAAGCAGTAATGCAAACTCAGTCAGAGACATAGATTTTCACTTGCAACTTGCTTTAACATGTTTAACAGTGCATGAAATGTTGTCTAAAACAAAAAGATAATGCTTTTTAGTGGCTGGAACTGGTTTTATCACATTCTGAATTGAACGTTGAAAATGAGCTTTTCAGAGCCAGCAGAGGTCAAAAGAAGCAGTAATGCAAACTCAGTCATAGACATAGATTTTAACTTGCAACTTGCTTTAACATGTTTAACAGTGCATGAAATGGTATCTAAAACAAAAAGAATAGTGCATTTTAGTGGCTGGATCTGGTTTTATCACATTCTGTATTGGACGTTGAAAATGAGTTTTTCAGAGCCAGCAGAGGTCAAAATAAGCAGTAATGCAAACTCAGTCAGAGACATAGATTTTCACTTGCAACTTGCTTTAACATGTTTAACAGTGCATAAATTGTTGTCTAAAACAAAAAAGAATGATGCATTTTATGGCTGGATCTGTTTTATCACTTTCTGAATTGGACGTTGAAAATGAGCTTATCTCAGCCAGCAGAGAGGTCAAATCACAGTAATGCAAACTCAGTCAGAGACATAGATTTTCACTTGCAACTTGCTTTAACATGTTTAACAGTGCATGAAATGTTGTCTAAAACAAAAAGAAAATGCTTTTTAGTGGCTGGATCTGGTTTTATCACATTCTGAATTGAACGTTGAAAATGAGCTTTTCAGAGCCAGCAGAGGTCAAAATAAGCACTAATGCAAACTCAGTCATAGACATAGATTTTCACTTGCAAATTGCTTTAACATGTTTAACAGTGCATGAATTGTTGTCTAAAACAAAAAGAAAATGCTTTTTAGTGGCTGGAACTGGTTTTATCACATTCTGAATTGAACGTTGAAAATGAGCTTTTTAGAGCCAGCAGAGGTCAAAATAAGCAGTGATGCAAACTCAGTCATAGACATAGATTTTCACTTGCAACTTTCTTAAACATATTTAACAGTGCATGAAATGTTGTCTAAAACAAAAAGAAAATGCTTTTTAGTGGCTGGAACTGGTTTTATCACATTCTGAATTGAACGTTGAAAATTAGCTTTTCAGATCCAGCAGAGGTCAAAATAAGCAGTAATGCAAACTCAGTCAGAGACATAGATTTTCACTTGCAACTTGCTTTAACATGTTTAACAGTGCATGAAATGTTGTCTAAAACAAAAAGATAATGCTTTTTAGTGGCTGGAACTGGTTTTATCACATTCTGAATTGAACGTTGAAAATGAGCTTTTCAGAGCCAGCAGAGGTCAAAAGAAGCAGTAATGCAAACTCAGTCATAGACATAGATTTTAACTTGCAACTTGCTTTAACATGTTTAACAGTGCATGAAATGGTATCTAAAACAAAAAGAATAGTGCATTTTAGTGGCTGGATCTGGTTTTATCACATTCTGTATTGGACGTTGAAAATGAGTTTTTCAGAGCCAGCAGAGGTCAAAATAAGCAGTAATGCAAACTCAGTCAGAGACATAGATTTTCACTTGCAACTTGCTTTAACATGTTTAACAGTGCATAAATTGTTGTCTAAAACAAAAAAGAATGATGCATTTTATGGCTGGATCTGTTTTATCACTTTCTGAATTGGACGTTGAAAATGAGCTTATCTCAGCCAGCAGAGAGGTCAAATCACAGTAATGCAAACTCAGTCAGAGACATAGATTTTCACTTGCAACTTGCTTTAACATGTTTAACAGTGCATGAAATGTTGTCTAAAACAAAAAAGAATGATGCATTTTATGGCTGGATCTTTTTTTATTACTTTCTGAATTGGACGTTGAAAATGAGCTTATCTCAGCCAGCAGAGAGGTCAAATCACAGTAATGCAAACTCAGTCAGAGACATAGATTTTCACTTGCAACTTGCTTTAACATGTTTAACAGTGCATGAATTGTTGTCTAAAACAAAAAAGAATGATGCATTTTATGGCTGGATCTGTTTTATCACTTTCTGAATTGGACGTTAAAAATGAGCTTATCTCAGCCAGCAGAGAGGTCAAATCACAGTAATGCAAACTCAGTCAGAGACATAGATTTTCACTTGCAACTTGCTTTAACATGTTTAACAGTGCATGAATTGTTGTCTAAAACAAAAAAGAATGATGCATTTTATGGCTGGATCTGTTTTATCACTTTCTGAATTGGACGTTGAAAATGAGCTTATCTCAGCCAGCAGAGAGGTCAAATCACAGTAATGCAAACTCAGTCAGAGACATAGATATTCACTTGCAACTTGCTTTAACATGTTTAACAGTGCATAAATTGTTGTCTAAAACAAAAAAGAATGATGCATTTTATGGCTGGATCTGTTTTTATGACTTTCTGAATTGGACGTTGAAAATGAGCTTATCTCAGCCAGCAGAGAGGTCAAATCACAGTAATGCAAACTCAGTCAGAGACATAGATTTTCACTTGCAACTTGCTTTAACATGTTTAACAGTGCATGAATTGTTGTCTAAAACAAAAAAGAATGATGCATTTTATGGCTGGATCTGTTTTATAACTTTCTGAATTGGACGTTGAAAATGAGCTTATCTCAGCCAGCAGAGAGGTCAAATCACAGTAATGCAAACTCAGTCAGAGACATAGATTTTCACTTGCAACTTGCTTTAACATGTTTAACAGTGCATGAATTGTTGTCTAAAACAAAAAAGAATGATGCATTTTATGGCTGGATCTGTTTTATCACTTTCTGAATTGGACGTTAAAAATGAGCTTATCTCAGCCAGCAGAGAGGTCAAATCACAGTAATGCAAACTCAGTCAGAGACATAGATTTTCACTTGCAACTTGCTTTAACATGTTTAACAGTGCATGAATTGTTGTCTAAAACAAAAAAGAATGATGCATTTTATGGCTGGATCTGTTTTATCACTTTCTGAATTGGACGTTGAAAATGAGCTTATCTCAGCCAGCAGAGAGGTCAAATCACAGTAATGCAAACTCAGTCAGAGACATAGATATTCACTTGCAACTTGCTTTAACATGTTTAACAGTGCATAAATTGTTGTCTAAAACAAAAAAAGAATGATGCATTTTATGGCTGGATCTGTTTTTATCACTTTCTGAATTGGACGTTGAAAATGAGCTTATCTCAGCCAGCAGAGAGGTCAAATCACAGTAATGCAAACTCAGTCAGAGACATAGATTTTCACTTGCAACTTGCTTTAACATGTTTAACAGTGCATGAATTGTTGTCTAAAACAAAAAAGAATGATGCATTTTATGGCTGGATCTGTTTTATAACTTTCTGAATTGGACGTTGAAAATGAGCTTATCTCAGCCAGCAGAGAGGTCAAATCACAGTAATGCAAACTCAGTCAGAGACAAAGATTTTCACTTGCAACTTGCTTTAACATGTTTAACAGTGCATGAAATGTTGTCTAAAACAAAAAGATAATGCTTTTTAGTGGCTGGAACTGGTTTTATCACATTCTGAATTGAACGTTGAAAATGAGCTTTTCAGAGCCAGCAGAGGTCAAAATAAGCAGTAATGCAAACTCAGTCATAGACATAGATTTTCACTTGCAACTTGCTTTAACATGTTTAACAGTGCATGAAATGGTATCTAAAACAAAAAGAATAATGCATTTTAGTGGCTGGATCTGGTTTTATCACATTCTGTATTGGACGATGAAAATGAGTTTTTCAGAGCCAGCAGAGGTCAAAATAAGCAGTAATGCAAACTCAGTCAGAGACATAGATTTTCACTTGCAACTTGCTTTAACATGTTTAACAGTGCATAAATTGTTGTCTAAAACAAAAAAGAATGATGCATTTTATGGCTGGATCTGTTTTATCACTTTCTGAATTGGACGTTGAAAATGAGCTTATCTCAGCCAGCAGAGAGGTCAAATCACAGTAATGCAAACTCAGTCAGAGACATAGATTTTCACTTGCAACTTGCTTTAACATGTTTAACAGTGCATGAAATGTTGTCTAAAACAAAAAAGAATGATGCATTTTATGGCTGGATCTTTTTTTATTACTTTCTGAATTGGACGTTGAAAATGAGCTTATCTCAGCCAGCAGAGAGGTCAAATCACAGTAATGCAAACTCAGTCAGAGACATAGATTTTCACTTGCAACTTGCTTTAACATGTTTAACAGTGCATGAATTGTTGTCTAAAACAAAAAAGAATGATGCATTTTATGGCTGGATCTGTTTTATCACTTTCTGAATTGGACGTTAAAAATGAGCTTATCTCAGCCAGCAGAGAGGTCAAATCACAGTAATGCAAACTCAGTCAGAGACATAGATTTTCACTTGCAACTTGCTTTAACATGTTTAACAGTGCATGAATTGTTGTCTAAAACAAAAAAGAATGATGCATTTTATGGCTGGATCTGTTTTATCACTTTCTGAATTGGACGTTGAAAATGAGCTTATCTCAGCCAGCAGAGAGGTCAAATCACAGTAATGCAAACTCAGTCAGAGACATAGATATTCACTTGCAACTTGCTTTAACATGTTTAACAGTGCATAAATTGTTGTCTAAAACAAAAAAAGAATGATGCATTTTATGGCTGGATCTGTTTTTATCACTTTCTGAATTGGACGTTGAAAATGAGCTTATCTCAGCCAGCAGAGAGGTCAAATCACAGTAATGCAAACTCAGTCAGAGACATAGATTTTCACTTGCAACTTGCTTTAACATGTTTAACAGTGCATGAATTGTTGTCTAAAA
Source organism: Danio rerio (assembly GCF_052040795.2). NCBI lineage: Eukaryota > Metazoa > Chordata > Actinopteri > Cypriniformes > Danionidae > Danio > Danio rerio. The sequence goes on from NC_141033.1 coordinate 17,117,910, forward strand.
CAAAAAAGAATGATGCATTTTATGGCTGGATCTGTTTTATAACTTTCTGAATTGGACGTTGAAAATGAGCTTATCTCAGCCAGCAGAGAGGTCAAATCACAGTAATGCAAACTCAGTCAGAGACATAGATTTTCACTTGCAACTTGCTTTAACATGTTTAACAGTGCATAAATTGTTGTCTAAAACAAAAAAGAATGATGCATTTTATGGCTGGATCTGTTTTATCACTTTCTGAATTGGACGTTGAAAATGAGCTTATCTCAGCCAGCAGAGAGGTCAAATCACAGTAATGCAAACTCAGTCAGAGACAAAGATTTTCACTTGCAACTTGCTTTAACATGTTTAACAGTGCATGAATTGTTGTCTGAAACAAAAAAGAATGATGCATTTTATGGCTGGATCTGTTTTATCACTTTCTGAATTGGACGTTGAAAATGAGCTTATCTCAGCCAGCAGAGAGGTCAAATCACAGTAATGCAAACTCAGTCAGAGACAAAGATTTTCACTTGCAACTTGCTTTAACATGTTTAACAGTGCATGAAATGTTGTCTAAAACAAAAAGATAATGCTTTTTAGTGGCTGGAACTGGTTTTATCACATTCTGAATTGAACGTTGAAAATGAGCTTTTCAGAGCCAGCAGAGGTCAAAAGAAGCAGTAATGCAAACTCAGTCATAGACATAGATTTTAACTTGCAACTTGCTTTAACATGTTTAACAGTGCATGAAATGGTATCTAAAACAAAAAGAATAGTGCATTTTAGTGGCTGGATCTGGTTTTATCACATTCTGTATTGGACGTTGAAAATGAGTTTTTCAGAGCCAGCAGAGGTCAAAATAAGCAGTAATGCAAACTCAGTCAGAGACATAGATTTTCACTTGCAACTTGCTTTAACATGTTTAACAGTGCATAAATTGTTGTCTAAAACAAAAAAGAATGATGCATTTTATGGCTGGATCTGTTTTATCACTTTCTGAATTGGACGTTGAAAATGAGCTTATCTCAGCCAGCAGAGAGGTCAAATCACAGTAATGCAAACTCAGTCAGAGACATAGATTTTCACTTGCAACTTGCTTTAACATGTTTAACAGTGCATGAAATGTTGTCTAAAACAAAAAAGAATGATGCATTTTATGGCTGGATCTTTTTTTATTACTTTCTGAATTGGACGTTGAAAATGAGCTTATCTCAGCCAGCAGAGAGGTCAAATCACAGTAATGCAAACTCAGTCAGAGACATAGATTTTCACTTGCAACTTGCTTTAACATGTTTAACAGTGCATGAATTGTTGTCTAAAACAAAAAAGAATGATGCATTTTATGGCTGGATCTGTTTTATCACTTTCTGAATTGGACGTTAAAAATGAGCTTATCTCAGCCAGCAGAGAGGTCAAATCACAGTAATGCAAACTCAGTCAGAGACATAGATTTTCACTTGCAACTTGCTTTAACATGTTTAACAGTGCATGAATTGTTGTCTAAAACAAAAAAGAATGATGCATTTTATGGCTGGATCTGTTTTATCACTTTCTGAATTGGACGTTGAAAATGAGCTTATCTCAGCCAGCAGAGAGGTCAAATCACAGTAATGCAAACTCAGTCAGAGACATAGATATTCACTTGCAACTTGCTTTAACATGTTTAACAGTGCATAAATTGTTGTCTAAAACAAAAAAGAATGATGCATTTTATGGCTGGATCTGTTTTTATCACTTTCTGAATTGGACGTTGAAAATGAGCTTATCTCAGCCAGCAGAGAGGTCAAATCACAGTAATGCAAACTCAGTCAGAGACATAGATTTTCACTTGCAACTTGCTTTAACATGTTTAACAGTGCATGAATTGTTGTCTAAAACAAAAAAGAATGATGCATTTTATGGCTGGATCTGTTTTATAACTTTCTGAATTGGACGTTGAAAATGAGCTTATCTCAGCCAGCAGAGAGGTCAAATCACAGTAATGCAAACTCAGTCAGAGACATAGATTTTCACTTGCAACTTGCTTTAACATGTTTAACAGTGCATAAATTGTTGTCTAAAACAAAAAAGAATGATGCATTTTATGGCTGGATCTGTTTTATCACTTTCTGAATTGGACTTTGAAAATGAGCCTATCTCAGCCAGCAGAGAGGTCAAATCACAGTAATGCAAACTCAGTCAGAGACATAGATTTTCACTTGCAACTTGCTTTAACATGTTTAACAGTGCATAAATTGTTGTCTGAAACAAAAAAGAATGATGCATTTTATGGCTGGATCTGTTTTATCACTTTCTGAATTGGACGTTGAAAATGAGCTTATCTCAGCCAGCAGAGAGGTCAAATCACAGTAATGCAAACTCAGTCAGAGACAAAGATTTTCACTTGCAACTTGCTTTAACATGTTTAACAGTGCATGAAATGTTGTCTAAAACAAAAAGATAATGCTTTTTAGTGGCTGGAACTGGTTTTATCACATTCTGAATTGAACGTTGAAAATGAGCTTTTCAGAGCCAGCAGAGGTCAAAATAAGCAGTAATGCAAACTCAGTCAGAGACATAGATTTTCACTTGCAACTTGCTTTAACATGTTTAACAGTGCATGAAATGTTGTCTAAAACAAAAAGAATGATGCATTTTAGTGGCTGGATCTGGTTTTATCACTTTCTGAATTCAACGTTGAAAATGAGCTTTTCAGAGCCAGCAGAGGTCAAAATAAGCAGTAATGCAAACTCAGTCGTAGACATAGATTTTCACTTGCAACTTGCTTTAACATGTTTAACAGTGCATGAAATGTTGTCTAAAACAAAAAGATAATGCTTTTTAGTGGCTGGAACTGGTTTTATCACATTCTGAATTGAACGTTGAAAATGAGCTTTTCAGAGCCAGCAGAGGTCAAAATAAGCAGTAATGCAAACTCAGTCATAGACATAGATTTTAACTTGCAACTTGCTTTAACATGTTTAACAGTGCATGAAATGTTATCTAAAACAAAAAGAATAATGCATTTTAGTGGCTGGATCTGGTTTTATCACATTCTGTATTGGCTGTTGAAAATGAGTTTTTCAGAGCCAGCAGAGGTCAAAATAAGCAGTAATGCAAACTCAGTCAGAGACATAGATTTTCACTTGCAACTTGCTTTAACATGTTTAACAGTGCATAAATTGTTGTCTAAAACAAAATAGAATGATGCATTTTATGGCTGGATCTGTTTTATCACTTTCTGAATTGGACGTTGAAAATGAGCTTATCTCAGCCAGCAGAGAGGTCAAATCACAGTAATGCAAACTCAGTCAGAGACATAGATTTTCACTTGCAACTTGCTTTAACATGTTTAACAGTGCATGAAATGTTGTCTAAAACAAAAAAGAATGATGCATTTTATGGCTGGATCTTTTTTTATTACTTTCTGAATTGGACGTTGAAAAGGAGCTTATCTCAGCCAGCAGAGAGGTCAAATCACAGTAATGCAAACTCAGTCAGAGACATAGATTTTCACTTGCAACTTGCTTTAACATGTTTAACAGTGCATGAAATGTTGTCTAAAACAAAAAGATAATGCTTTTTAGTGGCTGGAACTGGTTTTATCACATTCTGAATTGAACGTTGAAAATGAGCTTTTCAGAGCCAGCAGAGGTCAAAATAAGCAGTAATGCAAACTCAGTCATAGACATAGATTTTAACTTGCAACTTGCTTTAACATGTTTAACAGTGCATGAAATGTTGTCTAAAACAAAAAGAATGATGCATTTTAGTGGCTGGATCTGGTTTTATCACTTTCTGAATTCAACGTTGAAAATGAGCTTTTCAGAGCCAGCAGAGGTCAAAATAAGCAGTAATGCAAACTCAGTCGTAGACATAGATTTTCACTTGCAACTTGCTTTAACATGTTTAACAGTGCATGAAATGTTGTCTAAAACAAAAAGAAAATGCTTTTTAGTGGCTGGAACTGGTTTTATCACATTCTGAATTGAACGTTGAAAATGAGCTTTTCAGAGCCAGCAGAGGTCAAAATAAGCAGTAATGCAAACTCAGTCAGAGACATAGATTTTCACTTGCAACTTGCTTTAACATGTTTAACAGTGCATGAAATGTTGTATAAAACAAAAAGAAAATGCTTTTTAGTGGCTGGAACTGGTTTTATCACATTCTGAATTGAACGTTGAAAATGAGCTTTTCAGAGCCAGCAGGGGTCAAAATAAGCAGTGATGCAAACTCAGTCATAGACATAGATTTTCACTTGCAACTTGCTTTAACATGTTTAACAGTGCATGAAATGTTGTCTAAAACAAAAAGAAAATGCTTTTTAGTGGCTGGAACTGGTTTTATCACATTCTGAATTGAACGTTGAAAATGAGCTTTTCAGAGCCAGCAGAGGTCAAAATAAGCAGTGATGCAAACTCAGTCATAGACATAGATTTTCACTTGCAACTTTCTTAAACATATTTAACAGTGCATGAAATGTTGTCTAAAACAAAAAGAAAATGCTTTTTAGTGGCTGGAACTGGTTTTATCACATTCTGAATTGAACGTTGAAAATGAGCTTTTCAGAGCCAGCAGAGGTCAAAATAAGCAGTAATGCAAACTCAGTCAGAGACATAGATTTTCACTTGCAACTTGCTTTAACATGTTTAACAGTGCATGAAATGTTGTCTAAAACAAAAAGATAATGCTTTTTAGTGGCTGGAACTGGTTTTATCACATTCTGAATTGAACGTTGAAAATGAGCTTTTCAGAGCCAGCAGAGGTCAAAATAAGCAGTAATGCAAACTCAGTCATAGACATAGATTTTAACTTGCAACTTGCTTTATCATGTTTAACAGTGCATGAAATGTTATCTAAAACAAAAAGAATAATGCATTTTAGTGGCTGGATCTGGTTTTATCACATTCTGTATTGGACGTTGAAAATGAGCTTTTCAGAGCCAGCAGAGGTCAAAATAAGCAGTAATGCAAACTCAGTCATAGACATAGATTTTCACTTGCAACTTGCTTTAACATGTTTAACAGTGCATGAAATGTTGTCTAAAACAAAAAGAAAATGCTTTTTAGTGGCTGGGACTGGTTTTATCACATTCTGAATTGAACGTTGAAAATGAGCTTTTCAGAGCCAGCAGAGGTCAAAATAAGCAGTAATGCAAACTCAGTCAGAGACATAGATTTTCACTTGCAACTTGCTTTAACATGTTTAACAGTGCATGAAATGTTGTCTAAAACAAAAAGAAAATGCTTTTTAGTGGCTGGATCTGATTTTTATCACATTCTGAATTGAACGTTGAAAATGAGCTTTTCAGAGCCAGCAGAGGTCAAAATAAGCAGTAATGCAAACTCAGTCATAGACATAGATTTTCACTTGCAACTTGTTTTAACATGTTTAACAGTGCATGAAATGTTGTCTAAAACAAAAAGAATGATGCATTTTAGTGGCTGGATCTGGTTTTATCACTTTCTGAATTCAACGTTGAAAATGAGCTTTTCAGAGCCAGCAGAGGTCAAAATAAGCAGTAATGCAAACTCAGTCGTAGACATAGATTTTCACTTGCAACTTGCTTTAACATGTTTAACAGTGCATGAAATGTTGTCTAAAACAAAAAGAAAATTCTTTTTAGTGGCTGGAACTGGTTTTATCACATTCTGAATTGAACGTTGAAAATGAGCTTTTCAGAGCCAGCAGAGGTCAAAATAAGCAGTGATGCAAACTCAGTCATAGACATAGATTTTCACTTGCAACTTTCTTAAACATATTTAACAGTGCATGAAATGTTGTCTAAAACAAAAAGAAAATGCTTTTTAGTGGCTGGAACTGGTTTTATCACATTCTGAATTAAACGTTGAAAATGAGCTTTTCAGAGCCAGCAGAGGTCAAAATAAGCAGTAATACAAACTCAGTCAGAGACATAGATTTTTACTTGCAACTTGCTTTAACATGTTTAACAGTGCATGAAATGTTATCTAAAACAAAAAGAATAATGCATTTTAGTGGCTGGATCTGGTTTTATCACTTTCTAAATTCAACGTTGAAAATGAGCTGTTCTCAGCCAGCAGAGGTCAAAATAAGCAGTAATGCAAACTCAGTCAGAGACATAGATTTTCACTTGCAACTTGCTTTAACATGTTTAACAGTGCATGAATTGTTGTCTAAAACAAAAAGAAAATGCTTTTTAGTGGCTGGAAATGGTTTTATCACATTCTGAATTGAACGTTGAAAATGAGCTTTTCAGAGCCAGCAGAGGTCAAAATAAGCAGTGATGCAAACTCAGTCATAGACATAGATTTTCACTTGCAACTTTCTTAAACATATTTAACAGTGCATGAAATGTTGTCTAAAACAAAAAGAAAATGCTTTTTAGTGGCTGGAACTGGTTTTATCACATTCTGAATTGAACGTTGAAAATGAGCTTTTCAGAGCCAGCAGAGGTCAAAATAAGCAGTAATGCAAACTCAGTCAGAGACATAGATTTTCACTTGCAACTTGCTTTAACATGTTTAACAGTGCATGAAATGTTGTCTAAAACAAAAAGATAATGCTTTTTAGTGGCTGGAACTGGTTTTATCACGTTCTGAATTGAACGTTGAAAATGAGCTTTTCAGAGCCAGCAGAGGTCAAAATAAGCAGTAATGCAAACTCAGTCATAGACATAGATTTTAACTTGCAACTTGCTTTAACATGTTTAACAGTGCATGAAATGTTATCTAAAACAAAAAGAATAATGCATTTTAGTGGCTGGATCTGGTTTTATCACATTCTGTATTGGACGTTGAAAATGAGCTTTTCAGAGCCAGCAGAGGTCAAAATAAACAGTAATGCAAACTCAGTCAGAGACATAGATTTTCACTTGCAACTTGCTTTAACATGTTTAACAGTGCATGAAATGTTGTCTAAAACAAAAAGAAAATGCTTTTTAGTGGCTGGATCTGGTTTTATCACATTCTGAATTGAACGTTGAAAATGAGCTTTTCAGAGCCAGCAGAGGTCAAAATAAGCAGTAATGCAAACTCAGTCATAGACATAGATTTTCACTTGCAACTTGCTTTAACATGTTTAACAGTGCATGAAATGTTGTCTAAAACAAAAAGATAATGCTTTTTAGTGGCTGGAACTGGTTTTATCACATTCTGAATTGAACGTTGAAAATGAGCTTTTCAGAGCCAGCAGAGGTCAAAATAAGCAGTAATGCAAACTCAGTCATAGACATAGATTTTAACTTGCAACTTGCTTTAACATGTTTAACAGTGCATGAAATGTTATCTAAAACAAAAAGAATAATGCATTTTAGTGGCTGGATCTGGTTTTATCACATTCTGTATTGGACGTTGAAAATGAGCTTTTCAGAGCCAGCAGAGGTCAAAATAAGCAGTAATGCAAACTCAGTCATAGACATAGATTTTCACTTGCAACTTGCTTTAACATGTTTAACAGTGCATGAAATGTTGTCTAAAACAAAAAGAATGATGGATTTTAGTGGCTGGATCTGGTTTTATCACTTTCTGAATTCAACGTTGAAAATGAGCTGTTCTCAGCCAGCAGAGGTCAAAATAAGCAGTAATGCAAACTCAGTCAAAGACATAGATTTTCACTTGCAACTTGCTTTAACATGTTTAACAGTGCATGAATTGTTGTCTAAAACAAAAAGAAAATGCTTTTTAGTGGCTGGAAATGGTTTTATCACATTCTGAATTGAACGTTGAAAATGAGCTTTTCAGAGCCAGCAGAGGTCAAAATAAGCAGTAATGCAAACTCAGTCAGAGACAAAGATTTTCACTTGCAACTTGCTTTAACATGTTTAACAGTGCATGAAATGTTGTCTAAAACAAAAAGAAAATGCTTTTTAGTGGCTGGAACTGGTTTTATCACATTCTGAATTGAACGTTGAAAATGAGCTTTTCAGAGCCAGCAGAGGTCAAAATAAGCAGTGATGCAAACTCAGTCATAGACATAGATTTTCACTTGCAACTTTCTTAAACATATTTAACAGTGCATGAAATGTTGTCTAAAACAAAAAGAAAATGCTTTTTAGTGGCTGGAACTGGTTTTATCACATTCTGAATTGAACGTTGAAAATTAGCTTTTCAGAGCCAGCAGAGGTCAAAATAAGCAGTAATGCAAACTCAGTCAGAGACATAGATTTTCACTTGCAACTTGCTTTAACATGTTTAACAGTGCATGAAATGTTGTCTAAAACAAAAAGATAATGCTTTTTAGTGGCTGGAACTGGTTTTATCACATTCTGAATTGAACGTTGAAAATGAGCTTTTCAGAGCCAGCAGAGGTCAAAATAAGCAGTAATGCAAACTCAGTCATAGACATAGATTTTAACTTGCAACTTGCTTTAACATGTTTAACAGTGCATGAAATGTTATCTAAAACAAAAAGAATAATGCATTTTAGTGGCTGGATCTGGTTTTATCACATTCTGTATTGGACGTTGAAAATGAGCTTTTCAGAGCCAGCAGAGGTCAAAATAAGCAGTAATGCAAACTCAGTCATAGACATAGATTTTCACTTGCAACTTGCTTTAACATGTTTAACAGTGCATGAAATGTTGTCTAAAACAAAAAGAATGATGCATTTTAGTGGCTGGAACTGGTTTTATCACATTCTGAATTGAACGTTGAAAATGAGCTTTTCAGAGCCAGCAGAGGTCAAAATAAGCAGTAATGCAAACTCAGTCATAGACATAGATTTTCACTTGCAACTTGCTTTAACATGTTTAACAGTGCATGAAATGTTGTCTAAAACAAAAAGAAAATGCTTTTTAGTGGCTGGATCTGGTTTTTATCACATTCTGAATTGAACGTTGAAAATGAGCTTTTCAGAGCCAGCAGAGGTCAAAATAAGCAGTAATGCAAACTCAGTCATAGACATAGATTTTCACTTGCAACTTGCTTTAACATGTTTAACAGAGCATGAAATGTTGTCTAAAACAAAAAGAATGATGCATTTTAGTGGCTGGATCTGGTTTTATCACTTTCTGAATTCAACGTTGAAAATGAGCTTTTCAGAGCCAGCAGAGGTCAAAATAAGCAGTAATGCAAACTCAGTCGTAGACATAGATTTTCACTTGCAACTTGCTTTAACATGTTTAACAGTGCATGAAATGTTGTCTAAAACAAAAAGAAAATTCTTTTTAGTGGCTGGAACTGGTTTTATCACATTCTGAATTGAACGTTGAAAATGAGCTTTTCAGAGCCAGCAGAGGTCAAAATAAGCAGTGATGCAAACTCAGTCATAGACATAGATTTTCACTTGCAATTTTCTTAAACATATTTAACAGTGCATGAAATGTTGTCTAAAACAAAAAGAAAATGCTTTTTAGTGGCTGGAACTGGTTTTATCACATTCTGAATTGAACGTTGAAAATGAGCTTTTCAGAGCCAGCAGAGGTCAAAATAAGCAGTAATGCAAACTCAGTCAGAGACATAGATTTTCACTTGCAACTTGCTTTAACATGTTTAACAGTGCATGAAATGTTGTCTAAAACAAAAAGATAATGCTTTTTAGTGGCTGGAACTGGTTTTATCACATTCTGAATTGAACGTTGAAAATGAGCTTTTCAGAGCCAGCAGAGGTCAAAATAAGCAGTAATGCAAACTCAGTCATAGACATAGATTTTAACTTGCAACTTGCTTTAACATGTTTAACAGTGCATGAAATGTTATCTAAAACAAAAAGAATAATGCATTTTAGTGGCTGGATCTGGTTTTATCACTTTCTGAATTCAACGTTGAAAATGAGCTGTTCTCAGGCAGCAGAGGTCAAAATAAGCAGTAATGCAAACTCAGTCAGAGACATAGATTTTCACTTGCAACTTGCTTTATCATGTTTAACAGTGCATGAAATGTTGTCTAAAACAAAAAGAAAATGCTTTTTAGTGGCTGGATCTGGTTTTATCACATTCTGAATTGAACGTTGAAAATGAGCTTTTCAGAGCCAGCAGAGGTCAAAATAAGCACTAATGCAAACTCAGTCATAGACATAGATTTTCACTTGCAAATTGCTTTAACATGTTTAACAGTGCATGAATTGTTGTCTAAAACAAAAAGAAAATGCTTTTTAGTGGCTGGAACTGGTTTTATCACATTCTGAATTGAACGTTGAAAATGAGCTTTTTAGAGCCAGCAGAGGTCAAAATAAGCATTGATGCAAACTCAGTCATAGACATAGATTTTCACTTGCAACTTTCTTAAACATATTTAACAGTGCATGAAATGTTGTCTAAAACAAAAAGAAAATGCTTTTTAGTGGCTGGAACTGGTTTTATCACATTCTGAATTGAACGTTGAAAATGAGCTTTTCAGAGCCAGCAGAGGTCAAAATAAGCAGTAATGCAAACTCAGTCAGAGACATAGATTTTCACTTGCAACTTGCTTTAACATGTTTAACAGTGCATGAAATGTTGTCTAAAACAAAAAGATAATGCTTTTTAGTGGCTGGAACTGGTTTTATCACGTTCTGAATTGAACGTTGAAAATGAGCTTTTCAGAGCCAGCAGAGGTCAAAATAAGCAGTAATGCAAACTCAGTCATAGACATAGATTTTAACTTGCAACTTGCTTTAACATGTTTAACAGTGCATGAAATGTTATCTAAAACAAAAAGAATAATGCATTTTAGTGGCTGGATCTGGTTTTATCACTTTCTGAATTCAACGTTGAAAATGAGCTGTTCTCAGCCAGCAGAGGTCAAAATAAGCAGTAATGCAAACTCAGTCAGAGACATAGATTTTCACTTGCAACTTGCTTTAACATGTTTAACAGTGCATGAATTGTTGTCTAAAACAAAAAGAAAATGCTTTTTAGTGGCTGGAAATGGTTTTATCACATTCTGAATTGAACGTTGAAAATGAGCTTTTCAGAGCCAGCAGAGGTCAAAATAAGCAGTGATGCAAACTCAGTCATAGACATAGATTTTCACTTGCAACTTTCTTAAACATATTTAACAGTGCATGAAATGTTGTCTAAAACAAAAAGAAAATGCTTTTTAGTGGCTGGAACTGGTTTTATCACATTCTGAATTGAACGTTGAAAATGAGCTTTTCAGAGCCAGCAGAGGTCAAAATAAGCAGTAATGCAAACTCAGTCAGAGACATAGATTTTCACTTGCAACTTGCTTTAACATGTTTAACAGTGCATGAAATGTTGTCTAAAACAAAAAGATAATGCTTTTTAGTGGCTGGAACTGGTTTTATCACATTCTGAATTGAACGTTGAAAATGAGCTTTTCAGAGCCAGCAGAGGTCAAAATAAGCAGTAATGCAAACTCAGTCATAGACATAGATTTTAACTTGCAACTTGCTTTAACATGTTTAACAGTGCATGAAATGTTATCTAAAACAAAAAGAATAATGCATTTTAGTGGCTGGATCTGGTTTTATCACATTCTGTATTGGACGTTGAAAATGAGCTTTTCAGAGCCAGCAGAGGTCAAAATAAGCAGTAATGCAAACTCAGTCATAGACATAGATTTTCACTTGCAACTTGCTTTAACATGTTTAACAGTGCATGAAATGTTGTCTAAAACAAAAAGAACGATGGATTTTAGTGGCTGAATCTGGTTTTATCACTTTCTGAATTCAACGTTGAAAATGAGCTGTTCTCAGCCAGCAGAGGTCAAAATAAGCAGTAATGCAAACTCAGTCAAAGACATAGATTTTCACTTGCAACTTGCTTTAACATGTTTAACAGTGCATGAATTGTTGTCTAAAACAAAAAGAAAATGCTTTTTAGTGGCTGGAAATGGTTTTATCACATTCTGAATTGAACGTTGAAAATGAGCTTTTCAGAGCCAGCAGAGGTCAAAATAAGCAGTAATGCAAACTCAGTCAGAGACAAAGATTTTCACTTGCAACTTGCTTTAACATGTTTAACAGTGCATGAAATGTTGTCTAAAACAAAAAGAAAATGCTTTTTAGTGGCTGGAACTGGTTTTATCACATTCTGAATTGAACGTTGAAAATGAGCTTTTCAGAGCCAGCAGAGGTCAAAATAAGCAGTGATGCAAACTCAGTCATAGACATAGATTTTCACTTGCAACTTTCTTAAACATATTTAACAGTGCATGAAATGTTGTCTAAAACAAAAAGAAAATGCTTTTTAGTGGCTGGAACTGGTTTTATCACATTCTGAATTGAACGTTGAAAATTAGCTTTTCAGAGCCAGCAGAGGTCAAAATAAGCAGTAATGCAAACTCAGTCAGAGACATAGATTTTCACTTGCAACTTGCTTTAACATGTTTAACAGTGCATGAAATGTTGTCTAAAACAAAAAGATAATGCTTTTTAGTGGCTGGAACTGGTTTTATCACATTCTGAATTGAACGTTGAAAATGAGCTTTTCAGAGCCAGCAGAGGTCAAAATAAGCAGTAATGCAAACTCAGTCATAGACATAGATTTTAACTTGCAACTTGCTTTAACATGTTTAACAGTGCATGAAATGTTATCTAAAACAAAAAGAATAATGCATTTTAGTGGCTGGATCTGGTTTTATCACATTCTGTATTGGACGTTGAAAATGAGCTTTTCAGAGCCAGCAGAGGTCAAAATAAGCAGTAATGCAAACTCAGTCATAGACATAGATTTTCACTTGCAACTTGCTTTAACATGTTTAACAGTGCATGAAATGTTGTCTAAAACAAAAAGAATGATGCATTTTAGTGGCTGGAACTGGTTTTATCACATTCTGAATTGAACGTTGAAAATGAGCTTTTCAGAGCCAGCAGAGGTCAAAATAAGCAGTAATGCAAACTCAGTCATAGACATAGATTTTCACTTGCAACTTGCTTTAACATGTTTAACAGTGCATGAAATGTTGTCTAAAACAAAAAGAAAATGCTTTTTAGTGGCTGGATCTGGTTTTTATCACATTCTGAATTGAACGTTGAAAATGAGCTTTTCAGAGCCAGCAGAGGTCAAAATAAGCAGTAATGCAAACTCAGTCATAGACATAGATTTTCACTTGCAACTTGCTTTAACATGTTTAACAGTGCATGAAATGTTGTCTAAAACAAAAAGAATGATGCATTTTAGTGGCTGGATCTGGTTTTATCACTTTCTGAATTCAACGTTGAAAATGAGCTTTTCAGAGCCAGCAGAGGTCAAAATAAGCAGTAATGCAAACTCAGTCGTAGACATAGATTTTCACTTGCAACTTGCTTTAACATGTTTAACAGTGCATGAAATGTTGTCTAAAACAAAAAGAAAATTCTTTTTAGTGGCTGGAACTGGTTTTATCACATTCTGAATTGAACGTTGAAAATGAGCTTTTCAGAGCCAGCAGAGGTCAAAATAAGCAGTGATGCAAACTCAGTCATAGACATAGATTTTCACTTGCAATTTTCTTAAACATATTTAACAGTGCATGAAATGTTGTCTAAAACAAAAAGAAAATGCTTTTTAGTGGCTGGAACTGGTTTTATCACATTCTGAATTGAACGTTGAAAATGAGCTTTTCAGAGCCAGCAGAGGTCAAAATAAGCAGTAATGCAAACTCAGTCAGAGACATAGATTTTCACTTGCAACTTGCTTTAACATGTTTAACAGTGCATGAAATGTTGTCTAAAACAAAAAGATAATGCTTTTTAGTGGCTGGAACTGGTTTTATCACATTCTGAATTGAACGTTGAAAATGAGCTTTTCAGAGCCAGCAGAGGTCAAAATAAGCAGTAATGCAAACTCAGTCATAGACATAGATTTTAACTTGCAACTTGCTTTAACATGTTTAACAGTGCATGAAATGTTATCTAAAACAAAAAGAATAATGCATTTTAGTGGCTGGGACTGGTTTTATCACTTTCTGAATTCAACGTTGAAAATGAGCTGTTCTCAGCCAGCAGAGGTCAAAATAAGCAGTAATGCAAACTCAGTCAGAGACATAGATTTTCACTTGCAACTTGCTTTAACATGTTTAACAGTGCATGAAATGTTGTCTAAAACAAAAAGATAATGCTTTTTAGTGGCTGGAACTGGTTTTATCACATTCTGAATTGAACGTTGAAAATGAGCTTTTCAGAGCCAGCAGAGGTCAAAATAAGCAGTAATGCAAACTCAGTCATAGACATAGATTTTCACTTGCAACTTGCTTTAACATGTTTAACAGTGCATGAAATGTTGTCTAAAACAAAAAGAAAATGCTTTTTAGTGGCTGGATCTGGTTTTATCACATTCTGAATTGAACGTTGAAAATGAGCTTTTCAGAGCCAGCAGAGGTCAAAATAAGCACTAATGCAAACTCAGTCATAGACATAGATTTTCACTTGCAAATTGCTTTAACATGTTTAACAGTGCATGAATTGTTGTCTAAAACAAAAAGAAAATGCTTTTTAGTGGCTGGAACTGGTTTTATCACATTCTTAATTGAACGTTGAAAATGAGCTTTTTAGAGCCAGCAGAGGTCAAAATAAGCAGTGATGCAAACTCAGTCATAGACATAGATTTTCACTTGCAACTTTCTTAAACATATGTAACAGTGCATGAAATGTTGTCTAAAACAAAAAGAAAATGCTTTTTAGTGGCTGGAACTGGTTTTATCACATTCTGAATTGAACGTTGAAAATGAGCTTTTCAGAGCCAGCAGAGGTCAAAATAAGCAGTAATGCAAACTCAGTCAGAGACATAGATTTTCACTTGCAACTTGCTTTAACATGTTTAACAGTGCATGAAATGTTGTCTAAAACAAAAAGATAATGCTTTTTAGTGGCTGGAACTGGTTTTATCACGTTCTGAATTGAACGTTGAAAATGAGCTTTTCAGAGCCAGCAGAGGTCAAAATAAGCAGTAATGCAAACTCAGTCATAGACATAGATTTTAACTTGCAACTTGCTTTAACATGTTTAACAGTGCATGAAATGTTATCTAAAACAAAAAGAATAATGCATTTTAGTGGCTGGATCTGGTTTTATCACATTCTGTATTGGACGTTGAAAATGAGCTTTTCAGAGCCAGCAGAGGTCAAAATAAACAGTAATACAAACTCAGTCAGAGACATAGATTTTCACTTGCAACTTGCTTTAACATGTTTAACAGTGCATGAAATGTTGTCTAAAACAAAAAGAAAATGCTTTTTAGTGGCTGGATCTGGTTTTATCACATTCTGAATTGAACGTTGAAAATGAGCTTTTCAGAGCCAGCAGAGGTCAAAATAAGCAGTAATGCAAACTCAGTCATAGACATAGATTTTCACTTGCAACTTGCTTTAACATGTTTAACAGTGCATGAAATGTTGTCTAAAACAAAAAGATAATGCTTTTTAGTGGCTGGCACTGGTTTTATCACATTCTGAATTGAACGTTGAAAATGAGCTTTTCAGAGCCAGCAGAGGTCAAAATAAGCAGTAATGCAAACTCAGTCATAGACATAGATTTTAACTTGCAACTTGCTTTAACATGTTTAACAGTGCATGAAATGTTATCTAAAACAAAAAGAATAATGCATTTTAGTGGCTGGATCTGGTTTTATCACATTCTGTATTGGACGTTGAAAATGAGCTTTTCAGAGCCAGCAGAGGTCAAAATAAGCAGTAATGCAAACTCAGTCATAGACATAGATTTTCACTTGCAACTTGCTTTAACATGTTTAACAGTGCATGAAATGTTGTCTAAAACAAAAAGAATGATGCATTTTAGTGGCTGGATCTGGTTTTATCACTTTCTGAATTCAACGTTGAAAATGAGCTGTTCTCAGCCAGCAGAGGTCAAAATAAGCAGTAATGCAAACTCAGTCAAAGACATAGATTTTCACTTGCAACTTGCTTTAACATGTTTAACAGTGCATGAATTGTTGTCTAAAACAAAAAGAAAATGCTTTTTAGTGGCTGGAAATGGTTTTATCACATTCTGAATTGAACGTTGAAAATGAGCTTTTCAGAGCCAGCAGAGGTCAAAATAAGCAGTAATGCAAACTCAGTCAGAGACAAAGATTTTCACTTGCAACTTTCTTAAACATGTTTAACAGTGCATGAAATGTTGTCTAAAACAAAAAGAAAATGCTTTTTAGTGGCTGGAACTGGTTTTATCACATTCTGAATTGAACGTTGAAAATGAGCTTTTCAGAGCCAGCAGAGGTCAAAATAAGCAGTGATGCAAACTCAGTCATAGACATAGATTTTCACTTGCAACTTTCTTAAACATATTTAACAGTGCATGAAATGTTGTCTAAAACAAAAAGAAAATGCTTTTTAGTGGCTGGAACTGGTTTTATCACATTCTGAATTGAACGTTGAAAATTAGCTTTTCAGAGCCAGCAGAGGTCAAAATAAGCAGTAATGCAAACTCAGTCAGAGACATAGATTTTCACTTGCAACTTGCTTTAACATGTTTAACAGTGCATGAAATGTTGTCTAAAACAAAAAGATAATGCTTTTTAGTGGCTGGAACTGGTTTTATCACATTCTGAATTGAACGTTGAAAATGAGCTTTTCAGAGCCAGCAGAGGTCAAAATAAGCAGTAATGCAAACTCAGTCATAGACATAGATTTTAACTTGCAACTTGCTTTAACATGTTTAACAGTGCATGAAATGTTATCTAAAACAAAAAGAATAATGCATTTTAGTGGCTGGATCTGGTTTTATCACATTCTGTATTGGACGTTGAAAATGAGCTTTTCAGAGCCAGCAGAGGTCAAAATAAGCAGTAATGCAAACTCAGTCATAGACATAGATTTTCACTTGCAACTTGCTTTAACATGTTTAACAGTGCATGAAATGTTGTCTAAAACAAAAAGAATGATGCATTTTAGTGGCTGGAACTGGTTTTATCACATTCTGAATTGAACGTTGAAAATGAGCTTTTCAGAGCCAGCAGAGGTCAAAATAAGCAGTAATGCAAACTCAGTCATAGACATAGATTTTCACTTGCAACTTGCTTTAACATGTTTAACAGTGCATGAAATGTTGTCTAAAACAAAAAGAAAATGCTTTTTAGTGGCTGGATCTGGTTTTTATCACATTCTGAATTGAACGTTGAAAATGAGCTTTTCAGAGCCAGCAGAGGTCAAAATAAGCAGTAATGCAAACTCAGTCATAGACATATATTTTCACTTGCAACTTGCTTTAACATGTTTAACAGTGCATGAAATGTTGTCTAAAACAAAAAGAATGATGCATTTTAGTGGCTGGATCTGGTTTTATCACTTTCTGAATTCAACGTTGAAAATGAGCTTTTCAGAGCCAGCAGAGGTCAAAATAAGCAGTAATGCAAACTCAGTCGTAGACATAGATTTTCACTTGCAACTTGCTTTAACATGTTTAACAGTGCATGAAATGTTGTCTAAAACAAAAAGAAAATTCTTTTTAGTGGCTGGAACTGGTTTTATCACATTCTGAATTGAACGTTGAAAATGAGCTTTTCAGAGCCAGCAGAGGTCAAAATAAGCAGTGATGCAAACTCAGTCATAGACATAGATTTTCACTTGCAATTTTCTTAAACATATTTAACAGTGCATGAAATGTTGTCTAAAACAAAAAGAAAATGCTTTTTAGTGGCTGGAACTGGTTTTATCACATTCTGAATTGAACGTTGAAAATGAGCTTTTCAGAGCCAGCAGAGGTCAAAATAAGCAGTAATGCAAACTCAGTCAGAGACATAGATTTTCACTTGCAACTTGCTTTAACATGTTTAACAGTGCATGAAATGTTGTCTAAAACAAAAAGATAATGCTTTTTAGTGGCTGGAACTGGTTTTATCACATTCTGAATTGAACGTTGAAAATGAGCTTTTCAGAGCCAGCAGAGGTCAAAATAAGCAGTAATGCAAACTCAGTCATAGACATAGATTTTAACTTGCAACTTGCTTTAACATGTTTAACAGTGCATGAAATGTTATCTAAAACAAAAAGAATAATGCATTTTAGTGGCTGGATCTGGTTTTATCACTTTCTGAATTCAACGTTGAAAATGAGCTGTTCTCAGCCAGCAGAGGTCAAAATAAGCAGTAATGCAAACTCAGTCAGAGACATAGATTTTCACTTGCAACTTGCTTTAACATGTTTAACAGTGCATGAATTGTTGTCTAAAACAAAAAGAAAATGCTTTTTAGTGGCTGGAAATGGTTTTATCACATTCTGAATTGAACGTTGAAAATGAGCTTTTCAGAGCCAGCAGAGGTCAAAATAAGCAGTGATGCAAACTCAGTCATAGACATAGATTTTCACTTGCAACTTTCTTAAACATATTTAACAGTGCATGAAATGTTGTCTAAAACAAAAAGAAAATGCTATTTAGTGGCTGGAACTGGTTTTATCACATTCTGAATTGAACGTTGAAAATGAGCTTTTCAGAGCCAGCAGAGGTCAAAATAAGCAGTAATGCAAACTCAGTCAGAGACATAGATTTTCACTTGCAACTTGCTTTAACATGTTTAACAGTGCATGAAATGTTGTCTAAAACAAAAAGATAATGCTTTTTAGTGGCTGGAACTGGTTTTATCACATTCTGAATTGAACGTTGAAAATGAGCTTTTCAGAGCCAGCAGAGGTCAAAATAAGCAGTAATGCAAACTCAGTCATAGACATAGATTTTAACTTGCAACTTGCTTTAACATGTTTAACAGTGCATGAAATGTTATCTAAAACAAAAAGAATAATGCATTTTAGTGGCTGGATCTGGTTTTATCACTTTCTGAATTCAACGTTGAAAATGAGCTGTTCTCAGCCAGCAGAGGTCAAAATAAGCAGTAATGCAAACTCAGTCAGAGACATAGATTTTCACTTGCAACTTTCTTTAACATGTTTAACAGTGCATGAATTGTTGTCTAAAACAAAAAGAAAATGCTTTTTAGTGGCTGGAAATGGTTTTATCACATTCTGAATTGAACGTTGAAAATGAGCTTTTCAGAGCCAGCAGAGGTCAAAATAAGCAGTGATGCAAACTCAGTCATAGACATAGATTTTCACTTGCAACTTTCTTAAACATATTTAACAGTGCATGAAATGTTGTCTAAAACAAAAAGAAAATGCTTTTTAGTGGCTGGAACTGGTTTTATCACATTCTGAATTGAACGTTGAAAATGAGCTTTTCAGAGCCAGCAGAGGTCAAAATAAGCAGTAATGCAAACTCAGTCAGAGACATAGATTTTCACTTGCAACTTGCTTTAACATGTTTAACAGTTCATGAAATGTTGTCTAAAACAAAAAGATAATGCTTTTTAGTGGCTGGAACTGGTTTTATCACATTCTGAATTGAACGTTGAAAATGAGCTTTTTAGAGCCAGCAGAGGTCAAAATAAGCAGTGATGCAAACTCAGTCATAGACATAGATTTTCACTTGCAACTTTCTTAAACATATTTAACAGTGCATGAAATGTTGTCTAAAACAAAAAGAAAATGCTTTTTAGTGGCTGGAACTGGTTTTATCACATTCTGAATTGAACGTTGAAAATTAGCTTTTCAGAGCCAGCAGAGGTCAAAATAAGCAGTAATGCAAACTCAGTCAGAGACATAGATTTTCACTTGCAACTTGCTTTAACATGTTTAACAGTGCATGAAATGTTATCTAAAACAAAAAGAATAATGCATTTTAGTGGCTGGATCTGGTTTTATCACATTCTGTATTGGACGTTGAAAATGAGCTTTTCAGAGCCAGCAGAGGTCAAAATAAACAGTAATGCAAACTCAGTCAGAGACATAGATTTTCACTTGCAACTTGCTTTAACATGTTTAACAGTGCATGAAATGTTGTCTAAAACAAAAAGAAAATGCTTTTTAGTGGCTGGATCTGGTTTTATCACATTCTGAATTGAACGTTGAAAATGAGCTTTTCAGAGCCAGCAGAGGTCAAAATAAGCAGTAATGCAAACTCAGTCATAGACATAGATTTTCACTTGCAACTTGCTTTAACATGTTTAACAGTGCATGAAATGTTGTCTAAAACAAAAAGAATGATGCATTTTAGTGGCTGGATCTGGTTTTATCACTTTCTGAATTGAACGTTGAAAATGAGCTTTTCAGAGCCAGCAGAGGTCAAAATAAGCAGTAATGCAAACTCAGTCATAGACATAGATTTTAACTTGCAACTTGCTTTAACATGTTTAACAGTGCATGAAATGTTGTCTAAAACAAAAAGAAAATGCTTTTTAGTGGCTGGAACTGGTTTTATCACATTCTGAATTGAACGTTGAAAATGAGCTTTTCAGAGCCAGCAGAGGTCAAAATAAGCAGTAATGCAAACTCAGTCAGAGACATAGATTTTCACTTGCAACTTGCTTTAACATGTTTAACAGTGCATGAAATGTTGTCTAAAACAAAAAGATAATGCTTTTTAGTGGCTGGAACTGGTTTTATCACATTCTGAATTGAACGTTGAAAATGAGCTTTTCAGAGCCAGCAGAGGTCAAAATAAGCAGTAATGCAAACTCAGTCATAGACATAGATTTTAACTTGCAACTTGCTTTAACATGTTTAACAGTGCATGAAATGTTATCTAAAACAAAAAGAATAATGCATTTTAGTGGCTGGATCTGGTTTTATCACATTCTGTATTGGACGTTGAAAATGAGCTTTTCAGAGCCAGCAGAGGTCAAAATAAGCAGTAATGCAAACTCAGTCATAGACATAGATTTTCACTTGCAACTTGCTTTAACATGTTTAACAGTGCATGAAATGTTGTCTAAAACAAAAAGAATGATGCATTTTAGTGGCTGGATCTGGTTTTATCACTTTCTGAATTCAACGTTGAAAATGAGCTGTTCTCAGCCAGCAGAGGTCAAAATAAGCAGTAATGCAAACTCAGTCAAAGACATAGATTTTCACTTGCAACTTGCTTTAACATGTTTAACAGTGCATGAATTGTTGTCTAAAACAAAAAGAAAATGCTTTTTAGTGGCTGGAAATGGTTTTATCACATTCTGAATTGAACGTTGAAAATGAGCTTTTCAGAGCCAGCAGAGGTCAAAATAAGCAGTAATGCAAACTCAGTCAGAGACAAAGATTTTCACTTGCAACTTGCTTTAACATGTTTAACAGTGCATGAAATGTTGTCTAAAACAAAAAGAAAATGCTTTTTAGTGGCTGGAACTGGTTTTATCACATTCTGAATTGAACGTTGAAAATGAGCTTTTCAGAGCCAGCAGAGGTCAAAATAAGCAGTGATGCAAACTCAGTCATAGACA
The DNA here is from genome assembly GCF_052040795.2 of Danio rerio. NCBI lineage: Eukaryota > Metazoa > Chordata > Actinopteri > Cypriniformes > Danionidae > Danio > Danio rerio. The sequence goes on from NC_141033.1 coordinate 17,138,980, forward strand.
TAGATTTTCACTTGCAACTTTCTTAAACATATTTAACAGTGCATGAAATGTTGTCTAAAACAAAAAGAAAATGCTTTTTAGTGGCTGGAACTGGTTTTATCACATTCTGAATTGAACGTTGAAAATTAGCTTTTCAGAGCCAGCAGAGGTCAAAATAAGCAGTAATGCAAACTCAGTCAGAGACATAGATTTTCACTTGCAACTTGCTTTAACATGTTTAACAGTGCATGAAATGTTGTCTAAAACAAAAAGATAATGCTTTTTAGTGGCTGGAACTGGTTTTATCACATTCTGAATTGAACGTTGAAAATGAGCTTTTCAGAGCCAGCAGAGGTCAAAATAAGCAGTAATGCAAACTCAGTCATAGACATAGATTTTAACTTGCAACTTGCTTTAACATGTTTAACAGTGCATGAAATGTTATCTAAAACAAAAAGAATGATGCATTTTAGTGGCTGGATCTGGTTTTATCACATTCTGTATTGGACGTTGAAAATGAGCTTTTCAGAGCCAGCAGAGGTCAAAATAAGCAGTAATGCAAACTCAGTCATAGACATAGATTTTCACTTGCAACTTGCTTTAACATGTTTAACAGTGCATGAATTGTTGTCTAAAACAAAAAGAATGATGCATTTTAGTGGCTGGATCTGGTTTTATCACTTTCTGAATTCAACGTTGAAAATGAGCTGTTCTCAGCCAGCAGAGGTCAAAATAAGCAGTAATGCAAACTCAGTCAGAGACATAGATTTTCACTTGCAACTTGCTTTAACATGTTTAACAGTGCATGAATTGTTGTCTAAAACAAAAAGAAAATGCTTTTTAGTGGCTGGAAATGGTTTTATCACATTCTGAATTGAACGTTGAAAATGAGCTTTTCAGAGCCAGCAGAGGTCAAAATAAGCAGTGATGCAAACTCAGTCATAGACATAGATTTTCACTTGCAACTTTCTTAAACATATTTAACAGTGCATGAAATGTTGTCTAAAACAAAAAGATAATGCTTTTTAGTGGCTGGAACTGGTTTTATCACATTCTGAATTGAACGTTGAAAATGAGCTTTTCAGAGCCAGCAGAGGTCAAAATAAGCAGTAATGCAAACTCAGTCATAGACATAGATTTTCACTTGCAACTTGCTTTAACATGTTTAACAGTGCATGAAATGTTGTCTAAAACAAAAAGAATGATGCATTTTAGTGGCTGGATCTGGTTTTATCACTTTCTGAATTCAACGTTGAAAATGAGCTGTTCTCAGCCAGCAGAGGTCAAAATAAGCAGTAATGCAAACTCAGTCAAAGACATAGATTTTCACTTGCAACTTGCTTTAACATGTTTAACAGTGCATGAATTGTTGTCTAAAACAAAAAGAAAATGCTTTTTAGTGGCTGGAAATGGTTTTATCACATTCTGAATTGAACGTTGAAAATGAGCTTTTCAGAGCCAGCAGAGGTCAAAATAAGCAGTAATGCAAACTCAGTCAGAGACAAAGATTTTCACTTGCAACTTGCTTTAACATGTTTAACAGTGCATGAAATGTTGTCTAAAACAAAAAGAAAATGCTTTTTAGTGGCTGGAACTGGTTTTATCACATTCTGAATTGAACGTTGAAAATGAGCTTTTCAGAGCCAGCAGAGGTCAAAATAAGCAGTGATGCAAACTCAGTCATAGACATAGATTTTCACTTGCAACTTTCTTAAACATATTTAACAGTGCATGAAATGTTGTCTAAAACAAAAAGAAAATGCTTTTTAGTGGCTGGAACTGGTTTTATCACATTCTGAATTGAACGTTGAAAATTAGCTTTTCAGAGCCAGCAGAGGTCAAAATAAGCAGTAATGCAAACTCAGTCAGAGACAT